>NC_134532.1:121435038-121738069 GCF_050624435.1 Tenrec ecaudatus
CTATGGGCATCTTGTACTTGTTAAGACGCAATAAGAGTATAGGGTATGTTTTATGATGCTCACCTTTGAGATATAAAAAGAGCAGACTGGGACAACAGAACTAGCCCAGATAGTGGACCACAGATGCCACACCACATGGACATCACCAAGGACCCTAGGAACAGGGACCTTCCCCCAGAGCCAGAAGAGAAACTCTTCCCCTAAAGCCAGCACCCTAAATGTGGATGCTCACTGCCTGAACTGTGAGAAAAGACACCCGTTTGCTACATCCACCTGCTCTGGTGTTTCTGTTACAGCCGCACTACGTCCCTCGAGGAGGGAGGGCTGCTAGTTAGAACAGACAGGGTGGCAGCTCAGAGGGCCCTGCAACATAACAGGAACTCATGAGAAGGAACACCCCCCAAACCCAGCATGTGTTAGGAGGTTCAGAAAGATTTTTACATCTTCCCTGTCACGCCTTAGAGCTGGAGACCTGGGCAATGCACACTTTCCACAACTGTTTGATGTGGCTCATTCATGTTTATAAACATCGCAGCAGCATCGAGAGACAGGGACTTCTCAGCTTAATTCCAGAAGGGGACCGATGATATTGGTAGATATGGCTTCCTGTGTGAGGAAATAGAAATTGTGAACATGTATGTGTATGTTGTCTCCATTCTGTTTACATCCCATCTGCTGGCTTACCATGCAGTGCTCATTAATGTAGTGCTGATGTACTGCTTTTGGTCCCAAACAGACCGCAGTCTGACAAAGAGAGCGTGAAGCTGCTCACCGTGAAGATAATTTCTCATGAGTCTGGTAAGTACCCAGATACTTGATATTTTTTTAATGGTTACCTCAAAAATCCAACTGTAGTGTTTGATTTTCCTTATGTGACACATAACTAAAAAAACATAACTTCTTTAGAAATGGTCAATTAGTAACTACCTCAAGATACTGAATTCTCATATGCACGAAAGGTAAGCCTTCAAAGTAGAATTTTTATAAGATTATTGTACCACCTGGCTTATAGCAGCTGCTCTTTAGAGATGTATGGATGTTTTCTAAAGGGAGGTAGTAACCGTGGGCATTCTGAGTCGTCAATCACGGCGACAGAAAGAAGCACTGAGTTTATGATAGAGATTTTTGTTATTGTTGTTTTGTTTCTGTTTCTTATCATGGCTATGTGTTACGATGAGTACATATTTGTTGTTTAAATATATAAATTGTATTTTATATAAGTTGTGAAAATGATATTTTATTTAATATCAATTTAATTGTGTTTCATAGCGATGATAAAACAGTGTTATATTGATAAAAATCTACATTTAGTTTTAGAATTTCTAAGTAAATTCATTTTGTTTGAAATGTAAAAATATTTCAATATGCAGATATAATTAGTGCGAGGTGTAGCTTCATCCACAATAATAAAACTGAGGCAAATTTAAAAGAATGAGAAAAGTAGAGATTTGGCTTCTTATTTTCGTAGAGCCCTGGTGGTATAGAGGCCTGGGTATGCATTGGGATGAGATCTGATAGGTTGGCAGTTCAAAACCACCAGCCACTCGCCAGGAGAAAGAGAAGGTTTCTACTCCCGTAAACAGTTGCCATCTCAGAAATGCACAGGGGCGGTCTACCCTGTCCTACAGAGTTGCTATGAGTTGGCATCGACTCAATGGCAGTGGGTGAATGAGTTATTGAAGTCATTGATATCATAAACAGATCAAAGTAATTCTTAGTTCTATAAAATAATCTGGAACTCTAAATAAAAAATCAAAATATGTTTATTTCTAATATTCAGTCCTCAAATTTTTTACTTTTACAAAATAGTTCTAGAATGCATGTGAGAGGTATAAAATAATAGATTACATTTCAAAAACCCAGAACTCACTGCCATCGAGTCCATGTCTACATATAGCAAGTCTCTAATCCAGGGTAGAATTGCTCTCTGATCGTAACTTTATGGGAGTAGAAAGCCGCATCTTTCTCCAGAGAAGAATCTATTGATTTTGAATGGCTGACCTTTCAGATTGCAGCCCAACACATAACCACTCTGCCACCTGGGATCCCTAAGAGACTGCATCATCTACACAGAATTCTGGTAAAAACAGAAACGTAAAACAGAAATCTATAAACATCTCGCATAAAAGGAAAAAATATCAAAGGTTGAAAGTAGTCCAATTTTCAGATAGAAATGCCAAGTAGCAAAGGACAAAAGCAAATTAACACTATCCAGAAATCACAGTGGGAAAGGAGAAGACTTGAAGAGGGAGAGGCACACCATCTGTCAAAGGCCAAATCGCCCCAGTGCTTGGAAGAGAGACCTCCTTCATTCTTTCACCGCTCCATTCTGTGAAGGACACATTTCTTTATCACCACATCATTCACTTGAGCACAACCCTCTGAAGGGACAACAAAGCAAAACTTACTCAAGATAGTGAGAAACCACTCAGTTTCTGCTGGCCATTTACAGACTTGAACTACATCACCAATCACATGACACTAGGTAAAAGGGAAAAAAGACCTAAAATTGGTCAAACTGCTTAAATGTGAACCTAAGTAAAAAATGTGAACTTAAAGTCTTAAGTAAAGGTGCCCTGTGGCTCAATAGTGAAGCGCTCAGTTTCAGACATTCAAACCCACCCAGTGGCCCCACGGGAGGAAAAACTGGTGATCTGATCCTATAATTTACAACTAATAAATACCTTGGGGACCGTTGTACTCTGTCACATGGGTGTGTATTAGTCAGAATAGATTGGAAGACACAATATAAGTCTTCAATTATCTCATGAGAGACCTTGAGAATGAACTACACTATTTTAAAAAATTCACAATCTGCCTGGGCCTTGCAAGAAGACATTCCAACAGTTTCATGTGATCTCTTAATCCCCATAAGCCCCTGGGAATTCATGCAAACACTTCCTAGCCTCCTGGACACTGTAGACCACAGCTAGATTGCTAACAGACACCTGAAAGATTCTAGCATGTGTCTCAAGCACTCTATAAAGTGGAGACTTGGATTTCACCATATACCTGAATTCGTCTATCACCCAAGGGCAAGAACAATGGGCACTTGACCCATGGCTTGTGCGAGAACGAAATTGAGGAGTAGCTTGTGTCTCTTGGTTGAAATTTATTACTTGACCCTTCTTTGAGACCCAACGATAATTCCATGTGGATTAGTACCTTGCACTCTAACAGCGACCACAATTACAAATGGACTACCAGACGACACGAGTGAGCGCAGTAAAGAAGGCTTCTCTTACAGCCCTTCAAACTTCCCTTTCTTGTAGTTCTCAGGTTGTGGATTTAAGGAGAAAATATCATCATGGAAATAATAATCTAGATTCCTGACTACTTCTATTTCTGTCGAGCTCAACATGGAAAGCATATATAGTCTCTCAGAGATCAACCTAGCTGATCCATCATGGAAAATATTTGATGATATATCAATAACAAAATCAATGAATTAATCATTATCTTAGAATTAATCATCTAAAATATAATGGTCTCCTAATGCTCTTTGCCCCTGCCCCACAGATTTCATTAACTTGCATCTATTCTTGGCCATATTTAAGTGGTTCCAAAGCTGAAAAATATCTTCCCACTGCCTTTCCAACTCATTTAACTACGTTATTGTCATAACTTCACACTCACAACACTCAGCACACATTACAGTATAATTTTGTCTTACATACTTCTTACTCAATATGACATCTTTGTCTAAAATGTAATTAGAACATACCCTTAAATGTTTGAGTCGCTATTTTGCCTAATTTTTTCTTCTATGTGCTGTATATTAATCTTGAGTTTTTTTAAATACAGAAAATAATCAACTAGAACACACCTCTGAGTACCCACTATTTAAAATTGATGATGGTTATGTCTTTTCATGCTTACAGGCCAAAGACATAAGATGTTAAAATAATGTGCACAAGTGGGTAACGGCATTAAATGTGAGCTCCAGTGGCTATATATTATTTGGATTGGTCAGTCAATAAATTTTAAAACTCTGGATTTGTAGCATAAAACAAACTTATCCTAAAATAATATTAGTTGTCGATAAACAGTGTGTCCACGGAAGAATCTTCAAAGAAAATTTCAAGGAAACCCAACTTTTATGGGTTTTAAGAAGCCTTAATGGGCCACATTTCAAGTTCTGGTTTCCTTCTGGTAAGAAAGTTCCAATCCCTAAGAACATTGAAAGCACCCGGGACTGCAAAAAGGACAAACCAATCTGTCTTGGCCCAAGTTTGGCCACAGTGCTCCCTAGTGGTAAGGATGGCAAGAGTTCAACTTACATAGCTTGGACAGGTTGTCTGGTGAGAGCAGTTCCTTGAGAAGGACTTCGTGTTGGGTGACATGGAGGAGCAGCAAAAATGAGGGAGGCCTTTAGTGATTTGCATAGTGGTTGCAACAATGGGCTCAAGCAGGGGAACAATTGTGAGGACTGTGCAGGACCATGCAGTACTGTGCACAGGGCGCGATGGGTCAGGATCGATTCAACGGCACATCGATTCAACGGCACTCAACAGCAGGCTGCAGTGTGTATTCTTCCTCACGCACTGCTTCCTTGCATTATGTTCGCTCTTAAGGAGGGTGCTTCTGCTGAAATAATAGCTTCTAAATTATTCAATTTTGCTCCTGTAAATGTGGAGCTTTTATCATTACAAAAAGGAAAAAAGCCTACTACAATATAACAGAAATGTGACTTCAGGAATTAAAAAAAAAAAAAAAAGAGCACCAAGTGGTAGATCAAGAAGTTCTCAAGAAAACATGTAGACTATCTTGTGGAATCCATGTTCAACATTACCACGGTTCATTACAAAATACTCATGTGACACGGTGCATTTAATATATGTTTACCATGTAACATTTCAGAAGCTAATAACATTATGTAATTGTGAGATATAACACTAAGATTTATTTTATTAAAAACTACTTAGAGTAGTGCTTCACTTCACAGAAGAAAGCAAGCACTGTATCCTAGAACTACATTTCAAACAATTACGCAATTCAGAATCAGTTGGCTCAAGGAAAATAACAGATGTGAATCCATTATATTCCTCCACTTAGAAACCACAAATATGGTGCATGGGTTTGGATTTGTGGCAGGTCCGATCCCATGGGCCTCTCAGTGTCCCATTCAAAGCAAACTGTCACCCCGAACCATTGCCTGGCTTTACCCGGCAGCCTTAAGGCACTGAAGCGGGTTGCGCAGTGAAACAAACAAAATGAAACCACGAATATGTCCGTGTTACGTAATATAAAGTTCAGATACCTTCGTGCGCCTAAAAGACCTCCCACAATGCACCAGACTTTCTCTTTCCTGACTTTTAAAAACTTTCTTTATGGATATAGGATTCATGTATCATATAAAGTAATCATTTAAAGTATAAAATAGGATGTTTTTGAACATACTTACAGATCTATATGCTCATCCTCCCAGTCCATTTTAGAGTATTTTTATGACCTCACAAAGAAATCCCATCCTGTTTGTTCCTGCTCTCACCTCCCGATTCATTGTAAGCAGCCACTATAATTTCTACCTTTATGGATCTCCATATTATTAATTTTTATATAAGTTATCATATATTATGTGATATTTTGTGAGTACCTTATTTCATGTAGCAAAGTGTTTTCAAGTTCATCCAACTCATGCATGCATTTGTACTTAATTTCTTTTTAAAACAGAATGATATTCCATCATATGGTTAGTCAAGATTTTATTTATCCACTAATCCAATCATGGACATTTAGATTGTTTCAAAATTTTGAACAATGCTACTATAAATATTAATATATAAGGTTTTATGTAGCTCTCTCATGGATATACATTCCTAAGACTAAAACCGCTGGGATATACAATAACTCTGCTTTTAATTGTTTGAAGAAACGCCAGGCTATTTCCCAAATAACTTCACCTCTTTATTTTCCACCAACAGTGACAGGGGCTTCTGATTTGGCTACCTTCTCACTAATACTTGTCTAGCTTTTGGATTCTGGCCAATCTGCCACGTGTGAGGAATTGTCTCTTGGTCATTTAAATGTGTTTCCCTGATGACTAATGATGGGGACCATTTTTTCATTTTTGGCTTGTTGGAGAAATGGCAGTTTCTGCTCTTTGCTTCACTTCATACTGGGTTACGCTCAGAGTTGGGACGTTTGACAATGCATGTGCCCTGATCCCGTTCCTCTGCGACACTCAGCTCGAAGTCCTTCCCGGAACATGGTGGTGCCTTTCATGCCTGTTTCACTCACTTTCTCCTAGTCATTGTAGCCATTACTCATTGCTAATTACAGCACAATACTCTGGGCATGCTAACACTAGTTAATATGCTGTGATAATCACTCACTATTAGTATGTAATTAACATGTATTAAGTGGTAATTAATCATCCACTTGATTTAGTTTTACAACTAGAAGGCCCTTAGCAATAAGGAATGAACAAAAGGGAAAAAACCCTAGAGATCCACAGGATACTGACAAAGCCATAAAAATCATTTTCTATTGGCTCAGCCCTTCAGAATTTACTTATTTCGACATTTCCTCCAAAGGCTCCTTGACTATCCCCGGGCTAAACAGCCTTTTCCTCCTCTATACTCATTATTCATTTATCCAATTAACATGAATATTCTGTGTTGCAATATCTCTTCATGGCTAAAATTGCTATTTTAATATTTGATCACAAGCAGAATGTAGAATTGAAAAAGGAAAAAGCAATAAAGAATAAATAAAGCAGAGAAAAGAATTGAAAAATAGAAAAGACTTTAAACTTACCCATGAAATAAAATCCAATATGACCACTACTGATATCGGTTGCGTTTCCTTCCATTATTGGTTTGATCGTTTTATTCCCTAGATGTGTGTGTGTGTGCGTGTGGTTTGCTTCTGTGGTTGTTGCTAGGGGCCGTGGAATTAGCTCCACCCCCTAGCAACCCTATGCTCCACAGAACTAAACACTGTACAGACCTGCGCCATCCTCCCAATTGTTCCTATGCCTGAGCCCATTGTTGCAGCCACTGTGTCAACCAATCTAGTTGAGTGTCTTCATTTTTGCTGTTGCTCCATCCTACCAAGCATAATGTCCTTCTCTAGGGACTGGTCTGCCTTTACAATATTTCCCAATTACATAAGAGGAAGTCTTGGCATCCTTGCCTCTAAGGAGCGCAGTGGCCGCACTTCTTCCAAGACAGATCATTTTCCCCTTTTAGCAGTCCATTGTCCTTTCATGTTCTTTGCCAGCACCACACTCATCATGCATGTTTGCTTTCACCAGAGGCATAATTTTTACAAATGCAATTGTATTCACATTACTATTGAATCACTCACATTGTCCACTCTCAGACAGAACTTGAAGAGAGTACACTACCCGTCCTTTATTGATGATCTGATTATGACATTTCCCATTGATGACAATAGTAAAAGTGCCCTATCTGACCTCTTTACTATATCATGACGAATGTTTAGCAGTAGCAAACCCTGAGTTCCCTGAGGCATCCTTGTCTGCAGACCTCAGTGTATATAGAGAGAGGAAGCTCATATTGAATGGTATTGTGTTGGTCTGGGTTGACCAGAGAAACAAATTTATAGACACTCATATGTATATAACAAAAAAAACCTTTATATAAAGAGTAATTGAATATTAAAAACACATCATTCCCAGCCCAGGCCAGATAAAAACCAAAAGTCCAATAGTAACCCATATGTGCAATATTAGTTCATCAATTCTGCTTCAGACCCATGCAATGATGTCTAATGCAGGAAGATCACAGACCAGTGGGTGGAAAATCTTGTTGATCCACTGGTGGTGGAAGCATCTCAGCACTGGCATGAGTCTCCTCCAGCTCTAGGGCTCTGGCTGCCATCAGCATAGCAACATGTGGCCTGTCAACAGGACTGTCTCACAGGGAGAGTGTAGCTGGCCTCCAGGGAGCTATTTATCTCTGTTGCACCTCCAAATGAGGTCATCAAGTTGTGACCTGATTGGCAGGTTAAACTTCCCCCTTTCACTCTTAATAGTCTCAAGTTGACACTAGATTCTGTAACTACCACACTGTGGGAATGGAGAAGAGGTAAGGACAGCAGCAGAAACCAATGTCCTAAAGGTGAGCTGCCCTTCAGAACAGTAAAGAAGTGACTATAACTCTGGGCTTCTTAGTCCTGAAGGGTAGCAGGGGTGGGTGTGTTGAGATGGAGTCCTAAGAAGGAACACCTGAGTACCTGGGGCTTTCAGGATCACACATGAGCTGTCAGGTAACTGTGCAGCCCCTAATTTCCTCAATAGTGGGAATTGGTTCACCAATGAATGACCAATGGTAGCTGAAGTTTAATGTCAAGGTTAGAAGCCAGGTCTGGCCATCACTGCCTCAAAGGAAGCTCTGAATGATTCATTCTCATAGGAGCATGGCAATGTAGCGGGACAGAGCTACCCAGCAACCACCATGGGGAATTCTCAGACAATGGGCCAGTGGCAGGACCTAGCTAACAGAGAGCAAACCCCTCTGTAGCATGCAGGCCCTCCTTCCCATTGACAGGAAGCCCCTTTCCTTGAGCAAAGACACAAAGTGCATTTTAGAATCACTGAAGGGATGAGCCAGTGCTACTCCTTCTAAAAGGATGATGAGAACAGGGGAGAGGCTGGTCCCTGGGAAAGAGGGCACAGCATATGGCCCGCCCTGGCTCTAGACTGCTGAGCAGTCTTACCCTGCAGACAGTGATAGGCTGAGTGCTCCTGAGGAAACATGCGGGGGTGGGGAGGGGGGGAAGTGAGTAGACAAGGAGGTAACTCATCAGGGGTCCCTTTGAATGTTCACACACCACAGGTGATGTGACATGGTCATCCTCCATTTTCACATAACACTGATTTTCACATCATCTTGTCTTTGGAACCTAATGCTGTTGTGAGACGAGGGGGTGCAGTAAGAATTGTAATCATTTTCACACTATGGGCTTTACATGCCCTTTGGTTGATAGTAGGGGTACAATGAATGCTTATTTTCTGAATTTCTCACTCCAGGAATTCATGAGCAAACGTTCTAGTGTGGTGCGTGGCCTCTCAACAACTATGTCGTTGTGAGCACAGGGCTGAGTGGGACGAGTGAGAACTCTTTGCTCCCGGCCAGCCTCCCTGGGGACAAGGACCTTGAAGGGCCTCTCGGGAAGAGCCCGAACCTACACCCCCTCTGAGCCTCTGGCACTATTTTGGCTTGTCTTTGTTTGCTAGTTTTAATTGGCAAATAATTAACATTTTAATTTTTCAATTTAAAAATTTACTATTAAAAATATATTTAACACATTGGCCAATTTAGCGCTCTTCTCAAGGACAACCTTGTGAAATCAATTACATTAATCATGATATGCAAAACCATCCATCATATCTGTTGCCAACATTCCCATGAACATAACGAGAAACTCAATCCTTTCTAGACCATGATGCCCTCTTGGCCCCTCCTTCTCATTCCTGGTCACCACTATTAAACTTTGGCCCCTATACACTCAACCTCTGGGACTAGCCACGAGCACGTGGGTGACGTATGGAATCCATGGGTTCTCAGAAGACAGGTTCCTTATGCTGACAGAGATATGGGCCAGAGCAAAGAGAAGGCATTTGTGTGCAAGGGTGGAGACTTTGACCCTTATTGTTTTCTACCCTGTAACGAATGTCAAGGACACTGAACCAGTTTAGGAGTTTCTACCCTCTGCTGGGAATCTGCCTTTCTACATTTGAACAAGCTCATCAGTGGCACATAGTTAGATCCATAGGCAGATAGATCTAAATGACTGAACAGATCCTTAGACAGGCATGTCTAAGCATTACCTGGGGCTCTTGTACAATGTAGCTTCTGGTTCCGTGTACTCTTTAATTCACTGCCAGTGAGGGGATGTCCATTCATAGCCACCCTATGGGGCAAGGCAGAACCGCTACTCTGGGCTTCTAGGACCGAAACTCTGCGGAAATAGAAACCTCATCTCTCTCCTGTGAATTGGCTGATGGTTTCAAACCACTGATCTTTTGGTTAGCTGCCCACTGAGCCACCCGGTCTCCCGCTGGTTCCATGTAGCTGGTGGGGTTACACTTTCTCAGCCAGGGAGCTAAACCGGAATGTGCAGGTTGAGTCTACCTAACAGACAAGGGGAGAGAAATGCGGTGTTCAGAAATCCAGGAACATATAGCAGACTCCTAAGCCAGAGTTCTGTCTGCTCCCCCAGCATCTACGGTCAATCTGTAAATGGAATGGAATGATAACACTGTAAATTCAAGTGACACCCCTGGTGCAGATTTGCATGTCACTCGCCAATGTTTATATCGACCTATGCTTTCATTTTCAAGAAACACTCCCTGAATTACATAAACAGGGCTCAAAACTATCTTGCAGCTGAAAAGGTATTGGAATCGTATTTGCAATACAGGTTTGTAATGGCAGAGCCGGCTCATGCAGCAGGCAAAATCAAGAATTCTTCCTACAGGGTATCTCTCTTATGATCACCTCTCCACTCGGTCCTCGCTCTGAGGAGGCTGGTGTTGCTCCTTTCAGATAAACATGGACGTCTTCAGCTGGAAAAAGATGCTCATAAATCTTGGCCAACAATTCCCAAGGGACACTAAGAGAGAAATTGTGCCCCTAATGATACTTTTACAAGGAAATTGGACTTTCCTTGAACAACCAAAGGAGCCAAGGAACTTGATTTTCATCCTAATTTACTCTCTGCACCTATAGATCAACACATGTCTTCTGTTCTTAGGTGAGCATTCTGCACAAGGGAAAACCAAGAACTGACAGCTTGATGAATCCTTCTTCCACTTGGGCAATAAATATGTAAGTTTCCTAATTTCATTCTGGGCTCTTCTCATTAATATCTATTTCATTAGCTCGCTTCAGCTTAGCTTATTGATGATTTTTAAAAACTTGCATATACTGAGAAGTTAATGGCTTGTGTCAGTGAACCTGACATTGTCAATTTGTTTAGAACCAACTGCAGGCAGTTCCTGAGTTACAAAGGTTCCGTTATAGGCAGATCATACCGGTCCTTTAATGTCATGGAAATCTGTCCTCCCTTGGAAATGAGGGAACCGAGCCCTACTCCCAACAAATGCTTCGTCCCAATCCCCTTCACTTGCTGCACGGGCAGTGTGTAAATCAAGGTAAAGACTTAGCCTTCCCCTGCACTGACCACCTCCACTTTCACCAAGTCCCTTTCAACTCATAGCCTCCAAACACACTGTCATGTGACCGATTCTGGTGCACAGCCACCCTGGAAAAAGACATCGTGTGTGGTACCGTAGAGGCCCAGCATTCAAAGAGGAAGACCATCATATAGACGGATTGACTCCGTGATGGCAAAAGTGGGCGCAAATAGAACAACACTGGTTCGGCCGGTGCACAGCCAGACGATAAGGTGTTCTGTTGTCAGCATGTTGCTGTGAGTTCGCACTGACTCCATGGCACCTAACAGCAACAGGGGGAACGAGGACAGCGCAAGGAGCAGCGTGAGCAAAGGCCAAAACATGTCAGCCCACAAAGTGTATGAGGGGCATTGTCAGTAGGGGTTGGCTAGCCCAGAGCTGTGCTGTAAACAACAGATGTTAGGTCCGTCAATAGAGGTGAGCACAGAAATGCTGTGCACACAGTTAGAAATGATTACATAAATCTGATCTTACTTCGGCTTTCAAATGTGTTTTATTGTTTTCTAAAGAAAAATAATAATCAGTTGGAAATGTTAAAATTCACCTGGTCCTTCACCCCAGAAAGCTTGAGAAGCATTGGCCTAAAAGATGGAATTTAATGTAAGGAAGGCTGAAAGATGAAATGGGAGGGTGAAAGGGCACCACTTCGGTTGTCATTGTTTGCTGTGCTTAAGAATCCCAAGATGCCAGAACGCATCCTTTCTTTTTCTAAAAAGAGTAAGAGAGAGTTCCTTCATCATTCACTAAGTTCTTCAAGAAGCCATGTTAATGGCTCCCTTGATGGTAGCTATAAACGCACAGGAGAAATTAGTCCAAGAATGGAAGGAGGGGCTGAATCCCCAGTCATCCTGACCATCTTCGTATTCCTTCTTTCATGCCGTCTTCTGGTGTGGTGGAACATCTACCAGCTGCAGAGTCTCGGGGAGACTAGAGGGATCTCCCTCTCTCCACAGTCTGGGGTTTCTACCTCTGTTAGGCTGCGTTTCCTAGAGAAACAAACCAGTGCCACTCATAAGCGTATGTATAAGAAAGAATGTTATATCAGGAAAGAGATGTAGTATATAAAAGAGCAGTCCATACAACCACAGATCAGACAAGCCCCTGTCCAGCTCGTCAGTGCAACAGGTACTAAATGGGAGTTCCTTCCTCATGCATGCAGCTGCCAGGCCAACCGACCAGGAAGCAGGAAGCTGAGGGGGGAGGCAGGAAGAGCGCAGACCCATGGCGCCAAGGTGGCAGGCTGCTGGTGGCTCCCAGGGTCAGCAGGCCACATCACAGCCTGTTGGCCCCAGTCCCAAGGAAGCAAACCAGCAGGAGGAAGGGGAGAAAGAGGAGTCCCCCACAGCATTCATTGATAGATAAGAAATAAGCCACCCTGCCAAGGAGACTTTATCAGGTTGTAACCTGCACCTAATGGGCAAGACCTTATTGCCAAACTATTTAAGCATCCTGGCCCAGCCAAGGTGACACAAACGTATTGCATTACTCCCACGCCATGGCAGATAGGGCTAACTTTCCTTCATGCAAGGCAACCATACAGTCCCACCACCTCCAGCAGTGCTCTGAAAAAGCAAGGGACAAGTCTCCAGATGCACAGCGGTCCTCCTGCCACCACACCGTCTTCCTTCCAGCTGCTAGGAAGCCGCAGCCATACATAGCATCCGGCCTCGAACTCTGACAGGCTGGCTTCCAACTAGTTTTCCACTCAAAGCACAGATACTTCTACCCCCTAGCCTTTGGGGATGAGTTCTGGAGCAGTGTTGCTGTCTCACTGCAAACAAGTAAACGCAAAGTAACAACCCAAAGGTCTGGCTAGTGGAGAATTTCCTATTGGACATCTCTCTCCCCTGGTCTCTTCCCTGCCCAGTAGCAAAGCACGCAGGTTACCAAATAATGTCATAATAACTCACACTGTCACCCTGAGCAACAGACAGTGAACTGTATCCAATTAGTGTAGTTAAGGACTTTAATCAAAAGATGAATATGATTAGACTTGTACTTGAGATATAGCACTCTCTGCTGAATGCAGAAAATGATTTCAAGAGGAGAGGCCAGGAGCACAGAAGCAATAAGACCCTGGTGATAGACTACAGGAAAATGACAAGGGCTTAAATTAACGAAGCAGACACCGTGGAGTGGAGCTGAAGAGGTGGAATAGAGAAATGTCTGGACAATTGAAAGCTTGAGATATGGCGATGAACTGGATGTAGGCAGTAGGGAATGTATGATATCTATTCTTCTAGCCGTGGTGCCTCGGTGGATGATGCAGCAAAGAGCAAAGATTGAAATTAGGGGGTGAGGGAGGGCAGGTGTGGCAGACACTGTAGTGACTTTATTTGAGACATGTGTAGTTTGAAGTGCCTGTGGGTAACTCAAGTTCCTATCTTGTGTTGTAGAACCTCGTGACTCTACACGCTACACTCCATGCACAATTTTGGGCCTTGCACAATCCCAAGAATAGATTATGGATCTGACCATTATCAGCCATAGGATTTTTATTAGCTGCTAGTCAGCAATAGATGCCAGGCCTTTCTGCCTAATCTGTCTTAATCTGGCAGCGCCACTGAAACCCGCTCAGCATCACAACAAGACATGAAAATCGAAGCCTTGTCAGTACAACATACTGTACACTGGGTGAAAATGGAACCTAGCTCTCACAGATAGGAGGTAACAATTCTATGTGCACTGAACTAATGCCTATGTCTTGCCCCCTTACTGGATGGAAATGATTCAGCTGGTCACACACACACACACAAAGTTCTCCCTGGCATGGCTGTTTCTTTTCTTGTAATCTGAATTTTGTTTTTGTCGTTGTCGTTGTTCACAGATCCTTTGTCCAGGGATCAAAATGGGAGAAAGCCCTGTGGAATCTCCAAACACCCGTCTGTAGCAGCCACCTGTCCCTGTAAAGTGATGTCTGGTGAGACTCAGCGTCACCTGATAGAATCAAGAAGAATCCTGTGTGCAGCTGTCCTTTGAGATGTAAAGACGCATCTTGCTACACTTGATGGAAGCGTCTCTAGGAGACAGAAGTTTTAGGAGGGCCGTTTGTGAAGCAAATCTGGCAATCAAGACACATGAGCCCACTGATGGTGGGAGCTTACCTGGAGCTTCATGTTTCCAGAACCTACAGTTTTCATCCTCAGAGACGTTGCTACTCTCTTGGTATTCTTAGGTTGCCTAATGTTTGTATTTATTGTTTTCTATTATGTTAATGCAGGGACAATTTGCATGTTTATTACTACATATTAGGTAGAAACTATGCCATACCATATTGTATATACAGCCATTTTACTTACATGTTAATATGACCCTTGATGAATAATTACAGCCTTTTATCATTAGTGGGATAGAGTTAAATGGCTATTGCTTGGAGTAAGTAAAAATATCATAATGTGGCTGTAAAACATGTAAATGCTATTTTCCCATGATTATGTAAGACTGTGAGACCCAAAATGAAGGACGCCTGATAAGTGAGAAAGTGACAAAGCATGTATAAAAGTCAGCTATGGGGAATCCATTTGCCATCTGCTTATTCTTTATATTTATAATTCACAATATGCAACAAGGATAAAAATACATTCCTGATACTTTGTACTGAATTCAGTAAGAGCATAAGAAGATCAAAATGTGGTATTAACTCACTTGTTTAATACAATCTCGGTGTATTTCCCATTGATTTTAAGAATGTAATGGGGTCTAGCAATCATTGCTTGTAAAACCCAACACCTCCCAAATACATAGGTGTGGTACTTTTGATGGTAACACTTCCCTAAATATGTGATAGGTTTGCAGCTGCCGCTCCGTCAGGGGCAGTCTCCGACTGAGAGCTGACGGGACAGCCTTGACCATTTCCTGGATTTAGAGGATCGAGAGTGCTGCATGGATGGAGGGTTTGTGGAAAGCTTAGGAGCGGAGAAGTATGCCAGGACTGGCTTTGCACCCTCTCTGATCACCAACACTGATTTTGATACCGTTGTTTTACTCTTCCAAGTACAGCATCACTGAATCAGAACCGTGTTTTCATAACTGCCCTTTACCTTTGCTGTGGTTATTGCAATGGGTTTGAAAATATCCAGCCACTGAAGTTACATAAACAGTCATCATAGTGTCAGCTTCTGGATGTCTGGCCTGTTTCCAATCAAGGACACCAAGCAAGCATACTGCCATCTCAGCTGGCATTTCTTTATGTGTCTTCATTACGAAAGATGGGGAGCATGGGGGGTGGAGGAAGTGGGTGAAAATGGCAAGTATCTCCACATTCTTACTTCTTCAAGGGTGCTTTGCCCGTGCTTATTTCTAACCCAGAAGTCTTGGACTGAGCAAGACTATGACTGAAGCATGTCAAGAATCAGACGTTTGGCTTCGGAGAGAAAATATTTCAGTGTCCCTAGAATGTTCCCAAATGCTCTTCAGTACAAGCTTGCTGCACTTCTGTGCAGAATGCACTGCAGAGAAACAAGCTCTTTGCCAGTGAAATTACTGCAGGTGATATGTTATTCTAACTTCTATAAAACCATCTCCTCTCCTTTCTGTAAGCAGTTCTGAGAGAGTCGGGGAGAGGGAAAGCTTGGGGATGATCATGGGACTCACTCTGGTTCAACAATTCTACGTAAGGAATACACATTACACTGGCAACTCTAGTGCGCACATCTCTCAAAAGGCAATGCGGTAAAGAATTGAGGCGTCTGCAGTGAAATCAATAACTTTTGTAGCATCGGTCTCACAGGTCCTGTCTGCCTTCCCATAAATCAACTCATGTTGAAATTGAGGCTTTTGTTTTCAAGCCCAGGCTATCGTTAATCATGTGTTTTTTAATTATCTAGTTTATATGATATTTTTTATGCCTGGTTTATTACAAGCCATTTATTCTGATACACAGTTCAAATATCACTACAGCACAGGCAAGGCTGAATTTAGATCAAAGGCAAGAGAGTCTAAGTGTTTGTTATGCATGACAATAAGAATATCATTTAAGTCTATCAATAGTCAAAACATAAACAAGAGCTAATTAACTGGAACTGTTGTCATCGGAGAACATGGAGCTGTTGCTGACTGACACGCTGGCTATGAGCAAATCCCACAGAAAGGTTTCTAAATTCCCTTTGCAGAGCTGGGAAATTCCATTGCATATGGCTGATTTCTCTGTGCTTGGTTCCTTATCTACCTGCCCTGTTTAAATTCATGGAGACAAAGAGGACAGAGTTGGATCTTCAATAATGAATGTACTAATTTGGCCTTGATCGTCTCTCTGTTGAATCTTACTGTCGTCACTCAAGATTTCCTTAACAAGATTTCTTGTTCGGTTGTCTCCTTAACAAGTCATGTTTTGAATGACTATAGTTTCACTCTTTTGAAACACTTCTTGTCTATTATTAAAGACACTTATGGATTTGTAGTGGATTATCCACAGATCTGTCTTTTCAAATAGCCCCATAAAGACTAATAACATCTCATATTTCATTAAATGAGTATACTTTGTGTTTGTTTCCAGAGGATGTGTTCTTGAAATCTAAATCTACCTTTCTTTCTGTTCTGGATACTTATCTACAGGCAAGATACATTTTTTTTTCATTTTATTAAGAGCTCATACAACTCTTATCACAATCCATACATACATCAATTGTGTAAAGCACATTTGTGCATTCATTGCCCTCATCATTCTCAAAATATTTGCTTGCCACCTAAGAACCTGCCATCAGCTTTGCAGTTTTTCCCCACCCTGCCCACTCCGCCCTCCCTCATGGTAATTTATAAATAATTATTTGTCATATTTTGCCCTGTCTGACATCTCCCTTCACCCACATTTCTGTTGCCAGTCCCCCAGGGAGGAGGTCACATGTAGATCCTTATAATCAGTTCCCCCTTTCCAACACACCTTCCCTCCACCCTCCCAGTATCACCACTCACACCGCTGGTCCTGAAGGAACCATCTGTCCTGAATTCCCTGTGTTTCCAGTTTCTATCTGTACCAGTGTACCTCCTCTCATCTAGCCATATCTGTAAGGTAGAATTGGGATCATGATAGTGGGGGGTGGGGGAAACATTTAGGAACTAGAGGAAAGTTGTATGTTTCATCTTTGCTACATCGCACCTTAACTGTCTCTTCTCCTCCCTGAGACCCTTCTGTAAGGGGATGTCCATTGGCCTACAAATGGGCTTTGGGTCTCCATGCCACACTCCACCCCCTCATTCACTATGATATGATTTTTTGTTCTGATGATGCCTGATACCTGATCCATTCGACACCTTGTGATTGCATAGGCTGATGAGTTCCTTCCATGTGGGCTTTGTTGCTTCTGAGTTAGATGGCCGCTTGTTTACCTTCAAGCCTTTACAACCCCAGATGCTACATCTTTTGATAGCCAGGCACCATCAGCTTTCTTCACCACATTTGCTTATTCACCCACTTTGTCTTCAGCAGTTGTATTGGGAAGGTGAGGATCATAGAGTGCCAATTTAATAGAAGAAAGTATTCTTGCATTGAGGGAGTACTTGAGTGGAGGCCCAATGTCCTTCTGCTACCTTAATACTAAACCTATAAATATATGCACATAGATCTATTTTCCCATCCTCATATATAGATATATTTGCATATATACATGTCTTTATTTAGACCTCTATAAATGTCCTTTGCCTCCTAGCTCTTTGCTCTATTTTCTTTGACTTTCCTCTTGTCCCACTATCATGCTCAGTCTTCATTTGGGTTTCAGTAATTCCTGATTACATTACCCTTGATCACGCCCTACCAGGCCTCATACACCCTCCTCACCACCTATTTTGATCACTTGTTGTTCCCTTGTCTCTGAGATGGTTAACACCACTACCTTTCCCCCCACCTCCCCCTCTCCCATGTCCCCAGGGAACTGTCGTTCCCATTGTTTTCTCCTCCAGATTGTTCACCCAGCCTATCTTATTTAGACAGACCTGCGGAGATAATGACATGCACAAAAACAAGACAGAGCAAAACCACGCAACAATATACAACAAAACAACAATAAACCAGTGACAAAAAACACAACAAAAAAGAAAAGCTTGTAGTTAGTTCAAGGACTGTTTATTGGCCTTGTTGGGGCAATACGCCCTGGCCCCCAAGTCCACCTTTAGCATTCCCTGGAGACCTCGCTGCTCTGGTGCCTTGCTGTTCTGTTGCACCCCCTTAGTGTTTTGCCTAGGTGTGGTGGGATTAGATGGGCGCAATTCCCACACTGAGTCTCTGGTGTTGTCCCCTATAGGGCTATGGGTCAGGGAGGGACGTCATGTCTCATAGTGGGGCCAGCCATGTGGTCCTCTCTGTAGATGGGCTGCTCTTATCGGGAATATCGTCCACAAGGTCTGCTGGGCCAGGATGTGCTCCACCCTCTCCTCCTCCCCCTTCATCTGCTCCCGTGCAGGCAACATACATTTTAGTACTAATTCAGAAACATCAATAGTACTTTTCTGAAGTAAAGACAGGTGTCCTAGCAAAGTCACCAGGATTGCGATCAACCGTGATTCCATGTAGCAACTGTCATCTCTGAGTGAGGCCCTGTGCTGTCAACTTTTTCAGTCATTATCTGAGTCCGTCACCACAGAAACCATGGATGCAATTCCTATCATTAACATCATCTCTTTAAAAACATGGACCCAATACTGAACTGTAAGTAACTTCCCCAAGATCATACAAGTAGTTAGTAATCGGTACAAATTTGGATTCCAAAATGCTTTTCCTCCATGACTATTCTGCTTAGTCTCTTGAAACCTCAGTTGGCTTAACCTATAAAAGGAATGAAAATATTATGGCCCTTTCCGTGACTGAAAAGCAGAAATCAGACTTCCCATCTCACTTGAGTCATTTTCATTATTTTATTTCTCCAGTTTCTAATTTCCACTGCAATGACTACACAGAACTGATAGACCCAACTCATGATTAAATCGTTCATCAAAGAAATTAACAGGTTGTCATGCCCATGAGAAATGCTCAAAGTCGGGTTATTTATCGGGCCATGTTAGAAAGGTCTTTTGGGGCTGTTAATAAATACCTAGCGGGATCACTCCACTGTGAGCCTCGCCCAGAGGCAGGGAAAGGCCATGGGTGGGCCTCCAGACTTCGGTCAGATGAACCACATTAAGTAAGTCACTGCCTCTGCACAAGATAAGCAACTAAAAAGTTTGGTACAATATTTCAAACACATATTTCAGACAACAAACAAAAGGGAAAGTTGGGATGTTGAGCTCATTCAAGATCAGCTACATCAAGAAAAATCCCCAATATTGAGTTAAAAATATATAGAAAGAGATTGAAGCAAAGAGACTAAGGTCGCTGGAATTTATGAACAGAGTACCAGAAAGAAGAGACCTAGACCGAACTGAGAGAATGATCTCAAAAACTGCAAAAAAAGAACATAAATCTGCATAAGGATCCCTGTCCATCCATTGAGTATCAAATATTTTACTGTGCACAATTCCATGAGGCTAGGTAAAGAAAAATTGCAGAGCTGAAAGCTAAAATCTCCTAAATCTCATACATGACAGACACAAATTCAAGATCTGATGAGTGAAGTTAAAAAATGTACATTGATCACTTTGGAGATTGTACCTCCGTGATGGTGCTGCAAGCATGCCGAGCCTAAAGCTTTACACAACATACAAACTAGGCTTGGAGGAATTAAGCTGATTTGCAAAGCTCTTGACAGGTTCCTAAAAAAAAAAAAGACTAATAACATTTGATAAAATACAACATAGCAACTCAACAATGTAAAATTTCAAATACTCATCAGTCAAAAATGATATGCATGCTTCAATAGAGCCAGTTAGTTAATTTTAAAAAGCACATAAATGGCAATGAGGATAAACAATCTACAATCAGTTTCATGGGGTCAGCATTTAGGCAACAAAACTAGGCAAATACATTACAAAAAAATAGTAATAGGAGTACCACAGTCCTCATGAACACAGCGCTCATGAACACAGATGCCAAACTCATTGCATACAAATTATCAAATAAACTCCAACATTATAAAAACTAAGTGACAACCATTCTAGAAACTGATGCTTGACAAACATTTGAAAATTAGTCCTTGTTATTCAACCTATTAATGCAAAGGTATGTCCAGAAGGACTGTTACAAAATCCTAGACATCTTTATGAAATAAAAATATCAAAATGTGAAGCTGTTGCCTCTCAATAGGTCCTTAAAATTCTGCAATGTGTGTTTTCATCTGCCTACTTCATTCTTGAACAACCCCATGCTCTTCAATGTATACCACATTACAGCAGTAGTCTGTGCATCCTCTAGGAATTCCGACTATCTTAAAGCTTAGGAAATTAAAGTGAACCATGAAGGAGCCAGATGAAAGCTGTAGAGTGCACGGAGTAAGGTTTTCCAATGACAACCTTGTATGACATCCTTGCTGCTATGGACAAGTGTGTGCTAACATGATAGGAAACATTTCCTCAGGGCAACTTCCCCTGCCTTTGTACCTCAAAGCAAAGCACTTGTCAACCTTCTTCAAATTCAACAGGTTTCCATGACTGTCTTGAGTACTGCAAGAACAATGTTCAGGACTATCCTTTTGGAATCAAAAATATGAAGTCTTCATAAATCTTCTAACCCGACCTGTCTGCCTTGAATTTAAATGGTCCAGCAGATTACCCTGAACGTTGCCATTTTGACTGGGTCTTGCGCTCTGGGTTAGAGTAATAAATGCAAGACTTGTCCTTACTGTGATTCATTCTTTGAAATCATCTTCAGTAGCTTCAGCCTTTCAGAAACGAGCGATGGAAAGGTTGGCTGTTTGAGCAGCTGATCTTTGTGCAATGTTTGGTAGCCATCGAGCGGAGAGCGTGCTGAGGCCCAGAGGTTTACTTCAAATTGAAAATGCCAAGTCATGGGAGATCCAAACTGCATTGGCTATCGTATCAGTGGTAGTTTCACGGTCTTTTCCATAATTTTCTAGACTTATGATTCAGTTTACTTATTCATAGAGGTAGGTTTCTCTCTCTTTTGGCCCCTCTTGAAGTCTGCATGACTCTCCTTAAAAGCAGTTGATCCATCCAAGTGTCATTTTTTTGTGGGACAGTTTTCTTTTTTGAACTTACTGCACTTTCAATGATTTGGGAAGAGTTTGTCAAACATTTCATATTAGTCCTCAAACTAATGTTTTACCTTGATAGAAAAGTCATCCTAAGTGGAGCCTTTATGGTATAGTGGTTAACAGTTGGGCTGTGATCCACAAGATCTGCAGTTTGAAACCACCAGCCCCTCCTGGAAAGAAAGTTGGGACTTTCTACTCTTTTAAACAATTCAAAATAAATAAATAACCTCTCTGCCATTAAGTCAATGCTGACTCATAGTGACCCCTAATGGCACCCTGTGGGGTTCCAACTTTTATGGGGGTCAAAAATCTAATCTTCTTCCCAGAAAAGCTACTGGGTCTATGTGATTCCCAACCAGTTACAGTCTCAGAAACTCACAGGAAGAGTCCAACCCTGCCCCACTGGGTCACTATGGGTCGACATCAACCCCATGACATTGTGTGAGAGTCAATGAGACAAAAAGTCACCCTAAGTAGACTAAACTCAAAACAAAAATGAAGTCATTTCTAACTTATAACAACTTTGTAAGGTAGAGTAGAAGTAACCCTGTGAGTTTCTGATACTGTCCATCTTTACCGGAGTAGAGAGCTTCACCTCTCTCCCACCAAGTGGCTTGTGGTTTGAACTTCTGACCTGGTGGTTTGCAGCCCACCATGAAACTCACTGTGCCACCAAAGCTCCTCAGTGAGATAGAATGTAGGGTTCTAGTTCATATAAGCATGGGTTTATTACAAACAAAATGTGTTTAAACATGCCTCTGGATCTGTGAATGAATGCAGGCAAATTCTCTCAGGAATACACTGAATCAAGAACATGACAAGTGAAATACTGAATTTGTCTGAATTCATCCACACATGTTTAAACATATTTTGTTTCAAATAAACCCATACATGTATGAACTGGAACCCTTGCAGCAATATTTTGATTTAACTTGATATAATAAAGAATAAAATTCATACCCTTTTCTCAATAGATGTAGAAAAAGAATTTATTATTTTTAAAAAACCTTGAAGAAAAACATAAGCAAAAGAGAACTTTATCAATGTAATGAAAGCCATTTATGAAAAACTTACAGATAACTTAATGTATTAATGGTGAGACATTAAATACATGTATATTGAAAGGGAAGATAATGGATCATGTCTGGGAAAAATCTTATGACGTCTACACACAAGAAAGCTACTAGTAGGAGGAGATTTGTTAAATTTGCAGCATAAGAGAGCAATATAAAAAGTTAATTCGTATCAATTTTGTAATAATTAAAAAGAAAATTGAAAAATAGATTTTAAAAAATAGAAAATGTTTGGAAAATTTTTTATGAACGTGCAACACATGTGCATTTGAAACTATCAAGCTACCAAGAGAAATTCTAGAATACTAGATTAGAATGAATTAGAAGATACAGTGTTTATTAATATGTCAATTCTACTCAAATTGATCTACTAGCTTATCAAAATTCCAATTCAAACCAGTTAACCAGTTTTATTTTATGTAGAAATTGATAACCTGAATTTAAAGGTTATATATAAATAAAAAGTATCTGGAGAAACAAGCATATTATTGAAAAACTAACTTTACATGACTTAATCTTAAATTATAGCAATCTAGAGCAGTGTGATTTTGACCTAAGAATATAATTTGGTCAATGGAATAAAATAGAGTATCCAGAAATATCTACCTAAAGTTGAGTCTTGAACAATGGTAGGATACAGAGATCCCTGGCAGTTGAAAATCCCATTATACTTTTGTTTTCACCAAACTTAGTTTACTAATAGTAAACTAAGAGTTTGCTGTTGCCCGACAGTCCACTAACCTATCTTGTATGTTTTCTGTAGTTTATTCTGCACCCACTTAAAAGCTGCATTTTCAATCTAAGATAACAAAATATTTCACAAAATGTGCAGGGTTTTCCTGCTTGCCAGGGTGGCTGCAGTTTCTTTTGTTTCTTTTTCTTCTTTTTAAAGTGTTATTTACACTGGATTACTTAATCTTGAAGTGGCAACAACTACAGCTGCAGACAGCAAACTACAATACATATCAAGCAATTCAACTTTTTCCTGTAATGTCATCACTTTTCTTTGCCTCTTGGAAACCGGTCCAGCATCATCAATGACACTTTGTATAAGTTCTCTTGTGTTGTTCAAGAGTTACTGTATTGCACTAAGAACAATGAAAAATAGTCCATAAGTGCAAGAAAAATGCCTCTTACTGTGATATGCAATTTGCTGCAAAGATGAATTGCTCATATGGATCTGATTAGCTCCACAAGCTATTGTAGCTTTTGAAAAAAAATTGGAACAGATGCAAATATTCATTAATAATTGGGACATGAAATGTATGCAGTATTAATATAGGAAAATTGAAAATTGTCAAAAATGAAATGGAACACATAAAGATTGATATCTTAAACACCAGTTAGTTAAAATGGACTTGTATTGACAATCATGGCTTACTATGCCAGAAATGATAAATTTAGGATTCAACATCAAAAATGATTCAAGCTTCATCTTGAAGTCCAATGCCATCTATGATAGGATACTATCTATAAATATACAGGAAGACCATCTAATATTACCATTATTCAAATTTACCCACTAATCATTAAAGACAATGTTGAAGAAATTGAGGAATTGTACCAAACATGGAAGCAAAATGCCTTGATAATTACTGGTAATTGGAATAAAAAAGGTGGAAGCAAAGAGAAAGGAACAGTTGTTGGAAGATATGACACTGGTGAGAGAAACAATGTTAAAGATTGCATGATAGAATTTTGTAAGATCAATGATATATTCAATGCAAATGTTTTTCTTCAAAAATATAAATGGTAACTGGAGAGTTGAACCACATCAGATGGAATACACATGAATCAAATCAACTCCATCAGTGGGAAGAAATGGCAGAGAAGCTCAATATCATCAATCAGAACAAGGCCAGAGCCAATGGTGGAACAGACCATCAATTGTTCATACACAAATTCCAGTTGAAGCTAAAAAAATTAAATCAAATTCACAAGAGTCAATATTTGGCCTTGAGAATATCTTAACTGAATCTAGGGACTTAACTGAATTAAAGTACAGATATGTTGCACTGAACACTAATGACAGAGATCTGATGGGGAATTCAAGAGCACTATACAAGAATTTTTTAAATGATTAAAAAGACAGGAAAGAAAGAAAATATTAAAGTGGATATAAGAAGTGGTTTCAAACCACGCTCTTGAAAAAGTGAATGGATGAAATTAAGTAAAAGACTTAAGCAGAAAATTTCAAAGCACAGTGTGAGAAGACAAAGTAAAGCAATACAATCAAATGTGCAAAGACCTGGAGCTAGAAAAACTCAAGGGAAGAACACACTCAGCATATTCCAAACTGAAAGAATAGCAGAGAAAATTCAAGCTTTGAATTGCAATATGGGTGAAATATCGAATGGTACAGGAAGTAACAAAAGATGGTGGGATTCACTGCAGCAAAAGGATGGGCTGACTAGCAACCATTTCAGGAGGTGGCATCCGACCAAGAGTCAGTGAAATTGAAGGAAGAATCCAGTGGCACTGAAAGTGTTAACAAAAACAAGATTTATGAATTGATCACACGATACCAATAGGAATGTATCAAAAATCTGATGTAGTTTTGAAGCACACACCAGTCTGCCAAGAAATGTGCAAAAGAATGACAGAGCCAATCAATGGAAGATAGCCATGATTGTACGTATTCCAAAGAAAAACAATCCAACAAAATCCAAATGTAATAAAAATATCAATATCACAAACAATATTTTGATGAAGATAATACAAAAATGTTTACAAGAGTGTATCAATGGAGAATTGATAGAAATTCAATACTAATTCAGAAGAAGAGGCATCATGGCATTACAGGCAGCAGATAGCAAAAATATGCTTATTTGTGTATTATTGCAAAGGCATTCAACAACTTGCATCATAACTAGCGATCGGTAGCATTGTGAAGAATGATAAGTGGAGAATACTCAGTCATACTTATGCATAATGTGTACATACAACCAGAGGCAATTGGTGGACAGCAGAAGGGAATACGGAATGGTTTAAAATCAGGAAAAGGCATTTGTCAGGGTTGCATTCTGTCACCATTTTTATTCAGTTGGTGTCCTGAGCAAAGACTACGAGAAGTTGGACTATGTGGGAAACAGAAGGATTTCTCCCAAGTTGTCTCCCCCAAATATATGCCAAACTTAGTTGCTTGTGAATGACTATACACTTGGAGGTCATCAGAAGTAGATCAGGGGTTATTCTCCCTAGGGGGTATTAGCCATCTAGAGCAAGCAGTCACCACTGTTTATCCCACAAGAAGGGCCCATTCCATTCTGATAAGGATAGTAGTTGTCTGTTTCCTTGTAGTAGACCCCAGAGAGGTTAAACCCACCCAAGGGTGACCAAGGTTAGGCTGCCATCATGAATCTAGGGTCACCCTTCTTGTGACATGTATACCTCTTGCTCCTCCCCTTCCTATCATGTACATCACTAGCTCATCCCCTTCCTGTTACATCTATGCCCATTGTACATACCTTCCTATAATGGGCATGCCTATTGTACTGCCCCTTCCTGTGACGTGTGGTTACCTGCCATCATGCTCCCCGAAGTAGTCATAATGCTTGGTTAGCAATAAATAGGGTCCTCCAGCCTCCTGTCCGGTCCTCCAGTCTCTGGCCCCAGTACTCGAGCATTCTGCCAGGTCCCAGCTCCCCCACCTCACCTCGGCCTATGCTGTGTGCATACCTGGCTGGTAAGATCATGGCCATCCAGGAGGTGAGCATGCTATTATGAAATGTGTCTGACTCCATTATTCCAATCTCTCTTCTATCTCTCATGCTCTGGATGACTTTTACATATTTACATATATAATCTCAACTGTACAATTGTGCTTCCTGAACCGGAGATTAGTGGTGGGGGGCTGGGACCCCCACCTCAAACCACAAGACTACATGAAGAACACAGCATCAGGCTTGGAAGAAGGCTTATTAACAACTATTAACAAGCTATGATATGCAAATGATACAAGCTTGCATTGCTGAAAACAAAGATTTGAAAAGCTCAATGATGAAGATCAAAGGCTAAATAGAGTCTTTTGTGTGGATTATATCTTAATGTAAAGAAAAGAAAACTCTTACAATTGAACCAATAGGCAACATCATGATAAATGGAGAAAGGGTAGAAATTGTCCAGAATTTATTTTTAATTATATCCATGACAATCAAGCTCATGGAAGTGTCAATGAAACCATATACTGCACTGGGCAAAGCTGCTGTGTAAGACCTCTTTAAAACACTTACAATGCCACTTTGAAGGCAAACGTGACCCTTCATGGTACTCTAATCATCTCATCTGCATTTGAGAGTTGGAATATAAATAAGAAAAAAGTAGAAAATAATAGATACATTTGAATTATGGCATTGGCAAAGAATATAAAAGTATTGGAGATGCCCATAAAAACAAATAAATCTGTCTTGGGTAAACTATAGCC
Source organism: Tenrec ecaudatus (assembly GCF_050624435.1). Taxonomy (NCBI): domain Eukaryota; kingdom Metazoa; phylum Chordata; class Mammalia; order Afrosoricida; family Tenrecidae; genus Tenrec; species Tenrec ecaudatus. The sequence goes on from NC_134532.1 coordinate 121,461,778, forward strand.
AGGATGCTCCTCAGACATTAAGACTGTCAAGCCATCACCTTGTGTACTTCAGACATGCTATCAGGAGATTGCAGTCTCTGGAATAGAAGACCATGCTTGGTAAGTTGGAGAGTCAATAAAAATGAAGACCCTCAACAAGATGGACCAGCACAGCGGATGCAATAATGGGTGTAAGAGTGAAAAAGAATGCAAATATAGTACGGAGTTGGGGCAGTGTTTTGTTCTGTTGTACATAGGGTTGCTATGAGTCAAGAAAGACTTCAAGATACACAGTACAACCAAAGGAACTATGTAGCTCAAACTCAAGCTCTTCCAGGGACAAATCCACGTGTCTTCCTCACACAGTGTTAGATGCCACCAACTCAGTTCCAATTCATAGCCACACTATGGAAACCAGAGCCAAACACTGTCCAATCTTGTCCCATCATCACGAATATTGCTATATTTGAGCTCACTTAAGCTCCAAACATCTTGTGGTGTCCATCCACCTCACTGAGAGTTTTTCTTTTTTTTCTGACCCTCTCCTCCACCACACATGATGTCCTCCAGCAACTGATCGCTCTGGGTGGCATGACAGAGTGCAGGGGAAATTTCTGCATTCTCACTTTTAAGGAGCATTCTGATGTAATTCTTCTGATAACTAAAAGGACTTACATTTTAAGGTTAGTTCACAAACGTAAGGAATGTTTCCAATACCGGAGAACATGTTTAGACCCTTCCACCACTGGTTTAGAACTTCTAAAATACAATTTCAAACATCATGATTCTAGTACCACCTATTATTATAAATGAGATAGTCTTGAGACTATATTCACTGTCAAACTGTCATAAGATTGAAAGGTTTGAAACATCAATAGATGGCTGATATCCCAGGTCTACTCCTTCCCAGAGTCCCCTTTAACACTGGTTCTGGTAACTCCCACGAGTCTCTCAGATCTCCCCAGGATCCAGAACGAACAGGTAGCGGAAAGGAAGGCATCTGTTCTGATAAGTCAGTACCGCTTCTGTTGTGAGATACTTTAAAGACCACTGCATGTTTACAGGTTTAGGGATGTTTTTTATTATGAGAAGAAGGACGATAATGATGAGTAATTTGATACAGGTTTTTTTAAATTATAGATTAGCTTGATTTTTATTTCTGAAGCATGTTTACTTAGTCAAATAACCGCATGAGCCCTGGTGTTGCAGTGGCGTATGAGTTAGGCTGCTAACCTCAAGGTCAGAAATTCAAACCCACCATCTCCTCAGCAAGAGCATGATGATGCTTTCTATCCTGGTAAACATTGCCAGTCTCAGTAGCACACAGCAGTAGTTCAACTCTGTCCTATAGGCTTTCTATGAGTCAGAATCGACTAGAAAACAGGGATTTGGGGAATACAAGATAATATTTTCAACATTTAGAAACATAAACAACCTTACCTGTACAAGCATAGGGCTGGATTGACATTCTATAATAACAGATTCTTTTTAGATATCCACGCATACATTTACCGGTATTCAAAAATATACACAAGTGTACATGGTGAATGTGTGCGCATATATATCAGCTGGTGGTAATACATTGCCAAGGCACCAATAAATGCATGGCGGACAGACCTTCCTTGGAGCATTGGCAATGTATTAGCAGTATTAGCAAAGGGTTTTTCTGCTGCTGTTATTTGGAACAGTAATACTAATTATATTTAAGTTATAAATGTATGAATCATACAGGATTTACAGCATTTTGTTGGAAATCAAAACTAAATCATTTGAGAATATTTAAAACCAAACTTGTCAGACACTGCACTGCTGTTGCCATTGGCTGTCATTCAATTATCTCAAACACTTTAGATGATTTGATAAATCAGTGAAGGCACAGATGTGGGGTTTTCTGGCTTAGAAGAGGAGCCCACTTATCTGCTGAGCAGTGTCCTTGCTTGTGATGTCTGTTCCAAGTGGTAGTCTCTAATTACTAGTTCTATTATCTAGGAATGGTGGTTCAGAAGTGTGCTGAACTTCACTTTAGCATATTCTATGTGCTCAGTATCAGTTTCATCCTGCTAATCAGATATAACCTACTCTTAAGTTTGGCATGGGTTTTTATTTCAAACAAACAGGAACTAAAGTTCTAATTGTTGAACTTCCCACTCTGTGGAGGTTCAAAGCAGATGCATGGGACTGAGGTCAAATTATCTGAATATAGAGAGATCTGTGTGAAACTCTCAAAGGTTGAAGATTCAAGAATTGTATATGGGAATTGAACAGAAATAGAAACAGTCTATTAGTACTAAAGGCAACTAGCTACCATTATCATAATTTTAAAAATTAATGCCTTTTAAAAGTTCAAGGCATGCTTTTAAGTAATAGGAATAAAAACAAACAAAACAAATAACACTCCCTGCCATCGAGTCAATGCCCACAAGGAAAGCAAAAGGCCCCACCATACATAAGAAATACTTCCAATAGTCTATCGCATGAGGTGACATATGGTTTAGCATGAGGGTTTTTGTTTTGTATTGTTTTGTTTTTACTTACTTCAAGAATAAGCAGCTAAGGTGGGGTGATTAAATGAAAACCTAAAATTATGTGACATTTATCCCTTCTGTAAGCTGCAAGCAAAAGGTTAGTGTACACTGATAATCAGTCCTATCAAGGAAACTGCTCAGCTCAGTTCAACTCAAGTCTGTTGGTCAGGTGCTGCATGGCAGCTCACAAAACTCCAACAGCTGCTAAGACAAAACAGAAAGGTGAGGAACACAGCTGGGAGATCATAGGTCAGCAAGGGAGAAGTCCTGGGGATCCAGGATTCCCAGGACTATGGCAGGGCACTTAGAGCTCCCAGGGTGAGTGTACCCATGCGCCACTGGCCCCAGGCTTAAGATACAGGACGCAGACAGACAGGAAAGACAAGGGCAAGGGAGAGAGTTCTCTGTTGTCGTTGTTGTTGTTAGGTGCCATCAAGTTGGCTCTCACCCAGAGCAACCACAGGCAGAACAGAACACCGCACCTCTTGATCCATGTACAAGCTCCTGATGAACACAATGAAGTGTTCTCTGATTCCCATTCTTCCCAAGGTTAGCTGTGATAGGTAGGTTTATTGTGCCAACATGGCCAATGAACACATGTGGGATTAATTGAAGGGTGGAAAGATAAATGGCTCGCCAAACCTTGCCTTTCTTGTCTCTTGCTCTTTGGTGATCAGATCAGTGTGCAGCTGCCTTGCTTGTTCTGTGCCTCAATTTGCAAGCCACACTACCTGTGGGACATCTAACCATGGACTGTGTCACTGTAGTTTGGGGTTCCTTCAAGACCTGCTTGGCCACACCATTGGAATTTACATCTCTTGAGCTGGGGACTGTCAGAGCCTGTCATCTGGCTGACTGTTGGTGACCTGTCTTGCTCTTTGCTGCCTGTGGCCGGATAGCCTGAATTGTTCTACGGAAGGCTACCATGCAGCCCTCAAGACTTGAAGGACTGCCAGTGTCTCACAGATGTGAGTTGCACTGAGCCATTTATACTGCTTATAGATTGCTTATTTCTTACATTATCTATCTCTATCTATCTATCTATCTATCTATCGACAGATAGATATAGATATAATTATTAGTGTCCTTGTTTTGTTTCTCTAGAGGACCCTTATATCATGTGATTACATGATATGGAGGATTACATGATATGGCCTTATGGAGGTCAAGTTATCAATGGAGTTTTAGCTCAGGTACACCTCACTGTGGGGCCAGTGGGCCCCACAAATTCTATTGATAACTTGACCTCCATAAGCCCATATCATGTAATCCTCCATATCATGTAATCACATGATATAATTTTTCAAGACCAACACCTTCTTCATTTTCAGCAATGTAAAAGCTGATAATACATGTGAATATCACTAGATGAAGTGCACCAGAATCATGTTACTGCATCTTGAGACAGGCACAAGGGAGAAGTTCAATCTTAGTAACCAAAACAAGGCCAGGGGCCAGCTGTGAAGAAGAGCATCAATTGTCCATATGCAATCTCAGGTTGAAGTTGAAAAAAATGACACAAGTCCACAAGAGCTCTTACATGACGTGCAGTGCATCCCACCTGAATCTCAAGAACATCTCAAGAATGCATTTGGTCAACAGAACACTAATGACACACCTAATGAGCTGTGGGATGACATCAAAAGCATCGTAGATGAAGGGAAAAAGACAAAAATTGAAAATTTCAAAGTTGATGCTTTGAAACTTACTCTTGAATGTAGAGTAGCTAAGGCAAATGGAAGAAATGGCGGTGTAGAAGAAAAAAAAGAAAAAAATTAAAGGATACTTTGATAAGAGAAGTATTATAATAAAAAATGGGAGGAATCTGTGGTTATAAAGCTAATAATCACAACTCAGCCTATATTAAGCCGAAAGAACTAAAGAAAAATTCGATCCCCAAGTTGTATTAGTGAAGGATTCTATGGGCAAAATATTGAATGATATACAGGTAGCATCAAAAGATTATGGAAGGAATCCACAGAGTCACTGTACCAAAAGTAACCATGTTTCATTGACTTTGCAAAGGCATTCACTGTGTGGATAACAAAATAGTTGGTATTTTAGAACACTTCTTTGTACAAGGGAACCCATACCTGGATCAAGAAACAGACCACCACATCTTCCTTCTATGGAGCTGCTGGTGGGTTAGCAGCTGAGGACTGAAGCATTGCACCATCAAGGCTGCTTAGGAGATCATTGGCCACAGTGTGAAATTATGACAGAAAAAGATATAAACCAATTATAAAGAAAACAACAACAGAAAAGACAGTTAGTGCTGGTTGGAATTCAGGGCCAGAGGGAGAATTGGATCTCAATTTAGTTTAGCTTCAGTAAGGCCCTTATTAAAGAAATATTGTTTTACCTCCCCCCCCAAAATATGAATATACATACAGTCTTACTTTCAGATATCGAAAAGCCATTAAATCATAGCACCATACCTTCTTCCAAAAAGTTTCCTGAACTCTAACAATTATGACTCCACATGATTATCATAGTAGTCCTCAGGTTAGGTCCGGATGTTATTATTAATTATATGCTCTTTATAGTTATGAAAATATATTATTGTATCCCAGAAAATAACTTAATAGTGGAGAACATGCAAACAGTTTATAAATAGCACAGCAAGGGGTTTTTAACGCTGGTCTTCTGGGTGAAAACCATTTTAGAAGAGAGGCTGCAACATTGACTCTGGAGGTGAAGTTTCGTTTCTATTCTTTGCAAGGATGTGAGTGTGACCTCCAAGGAACCTCGTGTCAATGAGAAATTTTTGTAGCTAAGATTTATGATAAAATTCGCTTATCAATATCTCAACTTCTTGGAGAAAAATATAATTCCTAAGTACATATTTGGGGACATTTGTGAGCAGACTGTTTTTGGTATCGTCGAATGATGAGGCCTCACATGTCTACTGACCTGTAAGCAACTTGTAACTGAATTTCACCATTCTGGCTCATTTTCCCAGTGCACACAGCAGTGAGGGCCATAGAAACAGAATGGGAGCTACGTATACAATTGTAACTACCAGGGGCTCTGTGTCCAGGCAGAGTTACAGTCTCGGAAACCCATAGGGGTTGGTCTACTCTGCCCGAGAGGCTTGCTAGGAATCGACATGGCGTTCATAGCAGTAAGCCTTTTCTTCTTTTCTTTTTCTTTTCTTAGGACTCACCTTATAAGCTAGGGAAAACGGATGAAAATAATGGTCAAAATATACATCATTTAAGTAAATATATCCAAAATGTTATTTTAAACTATGAATAAGATGTTAATTATAATTTTTTAAATTATTAAAATGATAATTACATTCCTTTTACGAAGTATTTGAAATCATATGCGCATTATATCCCAATAGCCAATGGCAATTTAAATAGGTGAATTTTGAATGCTCAATAAGCCACTCTGTTCAATGGATAGCACATTATACTCCACAACTTTAAGACTTGCAACTGTGGCTGCTAGATTTCCAAAAACACTCATTTCAATCAAAATCCTAGAGATCCTGATTCTGAGATTTAATTGCTCCTTCTACTAATTAAAACCCATTGCTACCCCACACTGAATATACAGGAGGGGCACAGCAATACAGAACCAGTTCTTAATGATGCTGGTCCAACTGTCCACTTAATTCCTCAGAATAAAGATAAAGTGTGTCAAAAGCATCATCATAAAGGAAGAATATCATAAATTACAAAGCAATGACCACACTAGAGTAGTAAAAGCCTACTCTCTGGGTTTGTGCTAAAAAAATCCAACTATGTGTTTTAATCTAATAGCTTGCTTATGGGCACAACCAATGTTTATGCTTGGTGTCAGTGGTGAGTTGTCCATCAACAGTGTCGTTATCAGGAGCAGGTTACAAATTCAGAAAGAAGTAAATTTTGTTTCTGAACTAAATGGCATCAGCATTCTCCAGCTCTTACACTATTCGTGTTGGAGGCCTTTTCTAACAAAAGATCATTCATTGTGAACAAAAATAAACTTACCACAGAAATAAATCCATTCTTTATTATATGAAAATCAGGCCTCTGTGCTATGACCCCAATTTAAAACACATATGATAATAGTTATTATGTGACGGCATGTATCTGCTAGAGGAAAATAAGTCATTTGTTGCAAAGCAAATAAGAATTCTATGTGACAAGATGACAAGTGTATATAATTGATTATTAGCCATAAAAACGAACACACACTGAAAATGTCATACCAATTACATTAACATTGAAATCATTCTAGTTATAAGTAAAATTTAATTGGAAAATATTAAATAATCTCATCTATCAAGTTCTTTCACTCTGTGATAGAAACCTTTTCATGTTTATCTTTATTCTACTCTAAGCACATTGAGAGAGAGAGTTGTAATGAAGCACCTTTGTTACTCTAGAATAACACGCTTAGGGTCTAGAAGATTGAAATCAAACAATTCTCGACTTACAACCTATATCTGCTGGCTCTGTAGTAAACTGTATGCAGGTAAGAAATAGCCTGTGCCTAGATGAGAAGGCTTACCCACTCATTCATTCATTCATTCATGAGGTCAGTTATTCAGTCACGTACGTATTCTGTTTTTAATTATTTGAATACCTTTTGAATCTGAGATCCCTCTGTCTGGAAGTACATACAGGAGAAATATAATCTCAAATATATATTGCATAAATCTTTTCTTATGTTTGAATTTCTTAACATACAAGAGGAATAAACTAGACCAGTGGTTTTCAACCTTCCTTATGTTGCGACCCTTTCATGCAGTTCCTCATGTTGTGGTGACCCCCAACCATAAAATTATTTTTGTTGCTACTTCATAACTGTAATTTTGCTACTCTTATGAATCATAATGTAAATATCTGATATGCAGAATGTATTTCCATTGTTACAAATTGAACATAATTAAAACAGTGATTAATCACAAAAACAATATGTAATTATATAGTGTGAAATATTTATTTCTAATAAATGAAATTTTGTCTTGAAGCATGGTTTAGCATGAGTAACAGTCTTCACACTGGGTACTCATATGTGGGCAATTCTACTTGTGGTGGACCCGCCTGGAAATGGATAGAAGAGTTCCTGAGACCATCAGAAATATGTGCTTTCCCATGGTGTTAGGCGACCTCTGTGAGAGGGTCCTTCGACCCCCAAAGGGGTCACAACCCACAGGTTGAGAACCACTGATCTAGACCATGACAGTATTCTCTGACAGCACTTAAGATGGCCCAGCAACAGTGGTGGGTCTGGCAGACCACACAGGAGTAAACTAAGAGAGAGACTGAGACAGAGAGGACTGCCACCTGGTCCACTAAACCTCGAGGACGACATTCCTACTGAGAGCAGCTCACGCATGGAGAGGTCCATTGGGCTGGCCCCACCAGGAGACATAATGTCCCCTCACTGACACACAGGGTTACAGGGGACAGCGCTGGAGACAGAGTGGGAATTGTGCCTGGTTTGACAACCCCCCACCCCCAACACACACACACACACACACACACACACACACACACACACACACACGCACGCACAGCGGAACGAAACATGAAGGGAGCGGGGCAGAGCAGCAAGGGGAGCCAAACAATGACATCCCCGAGGAATCCCAGAAACAGAGCTCCAAATCAGGGGCCAGGCGCAGCCCTTCCCCAGACCCGATTGGAAAACATTCAGAAGGCTCAGCAAACAGCCCTAGATCTATTTAGGGGGGTTCTATTTTTACATTCTCTTTCTGCCTCCCCCCCCCTCCCCGCTTTTCTTTCTTTCTTTTTTTGTTTTCTTTGTCTCATGTCTATCCATACAAGATAAGCAGGATAACCCATCCGGGAAGAAAACAATGGAGCCAACAGCTCTGAGGGGACATGGGAGGGGAGGAGGTGGGAGGAAGGGAGTGGGGAGCCAACACACCCATGGACAAGGGAACAATGAGACCTAAGATCTATGGTGATGAGGGCCTAGAATGCCTGTTGGGTTTCATCAAGTGCAATATAGCTGAGAGGAAGTGCTGAGAGTCAAATGAAAGTTGAACATGTTAGTGGGACAGGAGGGAAGTAGAAAAGGACTAGAGGAAAGAACTAGGAGGCAAAAGAGATTTATAGAGGTATATAGACATGCACAGATGTAAACACATTAATAATATGTCATTATATATGGATATGTAATGATAGAGAATATAAATATATAATAATAGAGATATAGGTCTATGTACATATATTTAAATGTTAAGTAGTAAGGTAGCAGATGGGCACTTGGATCTCTACTCAAGTACTCCCTCAATGCAACACTTTGATCTAATAACCTGGCATTCTGTGATGCTTACCATCTCAACACCATCACTGAAGTCAAAATGGGTGCATTAAATGTGGGGAAGAAAGCTCATGGTGCCCGGATATTAAAAGATGTATCATCTGGAGTCTTAAAGGCTTGAAGATAAACCAGTAGCCACCTATCAGGGAAGCAACAAAGCCCACATGGAAGAAGCACACCAGCCTATGTGATCACAAGGTGTTGACAGGTTAAGGTATCAGGCATCAGAAGACCCAAAGCAAACAAATATATCGATGCAAATGATGGGGTCGGAATGGAGACCCAAAACTCATCTGTAGATAATTGGACATTCCCTCACAGAAGGGTCACAGGGAAAGAATGAGGCAGTCAGGGTGCAGCACAGCACCGATAGAACACACAGCATTCCTCTAGTGCTTTAATGCTTCCTCTCACTGCACCCCCCAACTATCATGACACCAGTTCTACCTTACAAACCTGGCTACACCAGAGCACGTAAACTGGTATAGATAAGAGCTCTGACACACGTAATCGAGGGTACATAAATCCCCCAGGAACAGCAATGGGAGTAGTGATGCCATGAGGGTAGTGGGGAGGTGGCGGGGGAAAGGGGGAGAAACAGGGAACTGACTTCAATGACCAATGTATAAATTCCCCACTTCTCCAGAGGGATGAGCAAGGGTTATGTGGTTGAAGGGAGACAGCAGGTGGTGTAAGATATGAAAATATTAATAATTTATCAGGGGTCCATGAGGGTGGGAGGGTGGGGAAGGGTGGGAAAAAAGAGGAACTGATACCAAGGACTCAAACAGAAAGAAAATATTTTGAAAATGTTGATGGCAACATATGTACAAATGTGCTTGATACAACTGATTGTTATAAGAGCTATAAAAACCCCTGATAAAATGATTTCAAGTGGGAAGAGAATGCTTTGAAAATGGTGATGGCAGCATATGTGCAAATGTGCTTGGCACACTGGATAAATGTATGGATTGTGATAAGAGATCGAAGAGCCCCGTTACAAGTATTTAATAAAAAGAAAGAAAGAAAATCTTGTGGACAACAACAGGACTCCCTTGATTTAGTTATGTCATCAGACCGGATTCATCAGTCCATTCGAGAAGGACACCTTGTTTGTGGAAACAGCGAGCAGACAAGGGTACAGGCGATCCTCAGGATGTAGGTTGTCACAACGGCCACGGCGATGGACTCCGACTGACTAGCGATGTGAGGACAATGCAGGACTGGACAACATGCTACATTGTTTCCATGGACTAGAGTCAACTACCGTGAATTTGCTGGGCTGCATTTCGACAGGTTGTTTCAAATCACCAGGCACCCCACAGGAGAAAATGGGACTGTGGACTAGCATCGAGCTATCTTATAGTCTTGAAAACTCAGAGGGGAAGCTCTGCCCGGTGCTGTAAGAGCAGGATGAGTCAGCATCCACTCCATGGCAGAGAGTTTGTTTATCCCTTCCGTCTACATGTGATAACACAGCAACAGGTACATCCACTTTTCCCCACCCCATCCCCCAACAGAGCTTCCCAGGAGGCCCTCACCCTGACTATGGCCAATCACCCTTTGAATCTACAACTGTGAGATGCACGAGTGTGCTATCATGTAATAGCCCTCGCCATATACCTAGCTCACAATACCTATTGATAGACTTATGTAAAGCGTGTGTCAGGGTGAGCTGATTGTCCTCTGGAGAAACTAAAAACCCTACTAAACTATCTTACTGAGGCAAAGGAGGAAGGGTTGTTCCCTGAAGCCAGTAAACCAAGCACACAATGGAGAGGGACAATAAAAGGTGTCCCTGATGAGAGCTTTCCACTTTCATTACCATCCTCTAAATTTTATTACCCTCCCCCCTTTAATTGTCTCTTCCTCTGCCTACTCTCTGCACAAGTTATTTGGTGAATAGACATGGTTACCCAATTAGTATTTAATCCTGGGAAAGAGAACTTTCTCCCAACTTCTCCCAAGTCATAACCTGGGGCACGCATGGATGCAATCTGACATTCTCCAATGGATGTGAACTTACTCCAGGGCACCTAGCCTGATAATTATGGGTCCCATCCCACTCACCCTCGCCCTACTTATCGGTCAGCAATATACACCTGTGGATCGTGCCATTAGAAGTACCTGATGTGTGCGCTGCTGCAAATGGTCCTTCACTAAGAATTTGTGAAACAGTGACATTGCAAGCACCATCTATGCCTCATGGATAATATGTATATATCTCTCCTCAGTGATCTGTAGATAACTATACATTCAAAAATGCAACATCTGGATTGGAGGAAGACATGCAGATAACAAAATCTTCCTTGCTGACTGTGAGGAGGACTTGAAGCACTTGCTGATGAAGATCAAGGATTGCAGCCTTCTGTATGGATTACAACTCAATGTAAGGAAGACCAAAATCCTCACAACTGGACCAATAGTTAGCACCGTGATAAATGGGGACACGATTGCAGTTCTCAAGCATTTCGTCTTGCTTGGACCCGCAATCAATGCTCATGGAAGCAGCAGTCAAGAGACCAAACAATGAGTTGCTGCATAATGTAAGCCTGCTGCAAAAGAACTCCTTAGAGCAGTGGTTCTCAACCTTCCTAATGCCACGACTCTTTAATTCAGTCCCCCATGTTGTGGTGACCTCCAAACATAAAATGATTTTCATTGCTACTTCATAGCTTTAATTTTGCTACTGTTATGAATCGGGCGACCCATCTGAAAGGGTCGTGCGACTCCCACAGGTTAGAGCCACTGCTTTAGAGCCCTGAAAAGCAAGAAAGGATGTCATGTTAGGGACACAGGTGCACCTGAGCCTGACTCAGGCACGGTATTTTCAAGTACCTCATATGCACATGAAAGTTGGACAATGAATAAAAAAGACTGAAAAAGACTGAATGCAATTGAATTGTGGTGCCAGAGAAGAATACTGACAGTACCATGAACTGCTAAAAGGACAAACCAAGAAGTCTTGGAAGAAGTACAGCCAGAGTGCTCCCTAGGGCTAGGACAGCAAGACTCTGTGTTATATAATTGGTACATCTTGTCAGGAGAGACCTGACATCGTATTTGGTAAAGCAGAGAGTTAGTGAAAAAGAGGAAGGTCCTTAAGAATGCAGATTGATACCAGCTGTAATGGTGAGCTTGAGCGTAGGAACATTGTAAGGATGGCCCAGGAGCCTAAGGTTGCTATGGGACAGACCCTACTCAATGGCACCTAACAACAACACCATGTTCTCCAAACCTTTCCAATTATCATACAGAACCTATTTTTAGGCACAATAATCTACAAATAATCCCTTGACTATTTTAGGCTGTGGGTATTTCTGCTTTCCTGGGGAATACTATGGAATAGTTTGGGTTTATGTAAACTTGACTGAGTACGGATTCTTGGTGGTTTCTTAGACCGAACACAATGTAAGTAACAACCATGGCGGAGTGGTCATGCCTTGGGTTGTAACCCAAAAGGACAGCATTTCCAAGCCAGCAGCTGCTTAGCAGGAGAAACTCTTGGGGGCAGTTTGACCCTGACCTAGAGGGTCAGTGTGAGTCAGCATCAATTCAGTTGCAAGGAGTGAACACAACATAATCAAAGCCAATCCATTGTTGAGCCTCCATGATAGTATAAATTAGGGTAGATGGCAGATCTTACTGAGGGCGGATCCCTGATATCATTAAATGAGAATTTCCTTGGGGGGTGGGTCACGCCTTCATTTCAATGTAAGGATGCTGTGGAAAAGCTTACTTTGCTTTTCACAGGATCCAGAGTCTGCATCTGGCACATCCACCTCCAGTTCTTTGCCCTTGAGTCAGTGGCCTGCCATACTGCCTGAAGATCTGGGGAACTGTCAGAGGGCTGCAATATGACCTGGCAGCCTTGGCTTCCTCAGCCTCTGAAGCCAACAACCAGTGATCTTCTTACTAAACTTGGTGCATCAGCTCCACAGCTACAGGAGTTAGGCAAAGCCTTCAACCTACCATCTGGATAGCAAATGTGGAAGCTGCCTGGACTTGGAATTGCTCACTCTTACAATTGTAGGAGCCATTTGCTTGATATAAAATCTGTGCATGCATATGTATACAAGAACTACTGGTTTTGCTTCTCTGAAAACCCAACCCAAACCATACTGCTCTTCTCACATTTCCCTTCTTCGTAACTCTGCACCTTCATTCATTTCTCTGAAAACCCTCAAGATGATTCAAATGGCACTCCTTCTATATGATATTAAATGTTTCATACTTTTATAACTCATGTTGCATTGTAATTATTTTAAAACATATAGTCACCCTTCTATCCTTCTTCTGCCCAATTTAATAGAAAGAATTTTATCTTGGCATCATGTCAAATATACAATAGACTTACAATACATGATTTTATAATAAATGATTGATTTTAACAAAATATATCATTTCCTGCATATCAAAGTTCCCCAAGCCAAGTCTTCAGGTTTGTTATAGTTATAGGCGAGCATAGGTATGAGAGAAATGAAAATAGCACGAAGATTTAATGAAATCAGCTTAAAGCAATGAAAGAAGTTTCCTATTTTTATATGCCCAAGGGATAATTTTCTTTGATACAGTGTTTCCTTCATACTCTAGTAATATGACAGTGATTATATTTTTAAAGTGATTAAAAGCAAGGAGGTTACTTTGAGGACAAAATTGCACCTGACCCAAACCATGGTATTTTCAATTGCCTCATCTGCATGTAAAGGTGGGGCACTGAATAAGGAAGATGGAAGAAGAATTAATGTGTTTTAATTATGGTACTGGTGAAGAATATTGGAAATACCATGGACAGCAAAATGATAACTCAGTTTTGGATGAAGTGCAGTCAGAGGCAAGGAGCATGCACCCTTTGGATGTGTCAGGAGAGACCAGTCTCTGGAGAAAGACATCGTACTAGGTAAGGGAGAAGGTCAGCAGACAGGAGAAGGCCCTACGTGAGATGGGTGCACACAGCGGCTGCACCCATCAGCTCAGACATAGCAACAACTGGAGGATAGCCCTGGAGCAGGCACTGTTTCCTTCTGTTGCTCATAGGGTTGCTATGAGTTTAAATGACTCGATGGCACCTAACAACGATAACATATTATTTTATTAAATAAACTTACATTTAACATGAGACTCTGGATAGCACAAATAAAGTGACAAGGCAGATATAGTCACTGCCCATACGGCCATCAGAGAAGTAGCTACAATTTAGACAATTTCCTAAAACTAGGAGTAGATAATAAAATTTGGAAACCCAATATTTGTCTCACACATATTTTACTTATACAAAGTGGATCTGTTGTTCTGAAGGCAAGAAAATAGAAAGAAAACTGACTTCTTGCTCCTATGCCACACAGAAAGAAGATATGGACCAGGACACTGAGCCTGAAGCCAATAGGATTTCTGCCTTTCAAACCAATCAATGAAGGTGTTCCTGCATTGCTTCTTTCCCCACACATCTGTCCTTTCCATCTTACCTCTCTTTTCATGTCCATAAAAGACTGTAGGAGTCAGAAAACAACTGTACAGGAAGTAGAAAAAACTCAAGCATAAGCAAAAATTAACAACCTTGGTAGTAAAATATTCTGATTTTTTTTTGAATCTCATAGACCCAGATTTTGCCAGATTTTGTAAGACATCTTGGGAAGAAGGAATGTTGAGTGATTGGATTCAGCCAGGGCTGCATCTGACTCTAGATACAGAAATAAAACAGCACAAAAATGTGCTCCCCAGCTATGGATTTGAGAAGATTGAAAAGGACAAACACTCGAGTGGTGAGTGAGATCAAGGGTAAGTCAAATACTCTGAAAACACAAGATACGGGAGAATTTCCTTCAAGGAAGAATAAATACAGACTGGTTCAACACAACCTATGAAGAAGATCTGCAGGACAGAAAAAATGCCATAGGGTAAGAACGACTCAGGAGAAAAGCATCATCTGTACTCACGTTACCGTAACAACCAGAAGACAAGCCTGGACAACCACCGCTACGATGTAAAATATGTCTGGGAACACGTCCCAAACAAAAGCAAACTAACTGCCATCACATTAATTCTATCTCATCATGAGAAATAGGAGATAGAGTGGCCACAGGTAGAGTGAGGGAAAGAGGCCTGGTGGCGGGAGGCATTGGGAGCACAGGATACTTGGTAGGGTGATCTCAACAGCCTGGCACAATCTAATCTTAAGCCGGCAGGCATCAGACCTCTAGGCTGATTCTAAACTCCAAGGTCATCAAACCCAAGACTCATGTTGCAAACCGTTGCAAGCACACTTCTTTGTCCTGGCCCAACAAGATTCAGGTGAAGGGAGAGCATGACCGGACTTATGATTGGATCTGAGAACCAAGACCAGTCCCAGGACAGGTTGGTTCATAAGTTGGCGATACATACTGGCCAACTACCCCACACCTGACATAAACTTCTAAACACGGTTCATTCCATTCCAACTCACTCGCGTCCCACCTGCTGTGTCAGGCGCTTTTCTTTCCTTCCAAAGTCGACTCTGCTTTCCATCTGGTGGTCTGTGGCTCCATTCTTCAGCTCCGAGGTAGACCAAGAACCCTGGACATATCAGAGCAGTGGTAATAATAGTGACCCTCTACATTGGGTTTCTGGGCTGTAATCTGTATAGAAAACATTTCTCTCCCAAAGCACTGGTGGTTAGCATCTTTGAACTTGGGGTTGGCAGTCTAACATTAATCGAACAGCACCATCAGGGCTCCTAGGTAGGCTAGAGGACAGGACAACAAAATAAAATTACCTAAAAATTGTTAAAATCTCCAGAAAGGTTTGAGTGAGTGTGAGAAAACCAAATGAAACAATATAATAGAATTAAGATTATTTTCTAAAGAAAAAAGAAAAATAAAAAAACCAGGGAAGAAAAAAAATTGTATTAAACAGAGAAGGTATGTTATTAATTAGAAAAGAAAATATGATCAAGTCTATACCAATGATTTGCTTTTCATGAATTAGGTGATCTTACATCGCTATTGTTATTAGTGCCAGTGAGCTGACCCAATGCATAGTGCACAGCAGGATTAAAACCCCCCGACTCTACCTCAACTTCACAATTGTCCTTATATACGAAGCCACTGTCGAAGCCTCTCCTCCTAAACCACTGTGTCTGTTCTTCTGGAAGTCCATGGAAGTTCTGGAAGACTTTGTTGTTTTACCAGCACCGTAATTCAAATGCATCAATGTTTCTTTGGTCTTCTTTATACAATGTCCAACTTTTATATCTATCTGAGGTGGTCAAAAATGCCATGGTTTGAGTAGGGTGCATTTTGGTATTTAAAGTGGCATCCCTGCTTTCCACACATCAAAGAGGTCTTGAGGCAGAAAATGTCCTGACACAAAGCATCATCTGATTGCTTGCCTGCTCCTTAATAACCTGTGATATACAGGTGACACAACCTTGCTTGCATAAAATGAAGAGGACCTAAAACATCCGCTAATGCAGATGATGTGGCCTTCTATATGGATTAGAACTCAAGGAGGTGTGTGTTGGAGGGGTGGGGGATAAGGGAAGAATCCCCACAACTAGACCAATAGGTAACATGATGATAAACAGAGAAAGGACCGAGGTTGGCAGGGGTTTATTCTTGTTGGATTCACAGTTAAGCAGCTGGGTGTAGATTTACACACACATGAAAAGAAGATCTCAAATACTGAACTTGGCACCTTTACCGAGACCCCAGGGGTTTGTTGTTACTGGTTTCTCTTTTCCTTGTTTTTAAGGTTTTTTTCAACAGTTTCATGGCGCACAATTTATATGTCATAGATTTGAATAGTTCAATAGTTCAAACATATCAATGTGTTACAATCACCACCACATCCATCTTAGAACATTTTTAATGGAGTTCTACATCGAATGATGCTAACAACAAATATTTTGTTGCGACGTCTCCATTGTGTCTAGGCTTCTTGGTCTTGTGAATCAAAGAATAGATTCATGGACAGCAAGCCGCAGGCAGCAGCTGAGGTTGTTTGGGAAGGAACAAAAGGCACCGGACAGAGTAGGCTGTCTTGATTAAGTTGACACAGTGAATTATCGCTGAATGAATAGTTTCTAGGGATTTTTATCATTGCTGATATTAGATGGATCTTGCCTGAAAACTGAGACTACCAGAAAGATGTTTACTTGTGTTTTCTTAATCAGGCCAAAGCATTTGCTCATATGGGTCATATAAACTATTAATACCTTTCAGGTGAATGGAATTATAGAGCGCTTCATTCTACTCAAGTGGAATTTGGACATGAGTCAACATGCAGTTATGCAAACAAAACAAGGGAATACTTCCTGGTTTAAAATCAGGCAAGTGTGGCATCTGGGTTGTATCCTCTCACTGTGCTTATTCAATCTGCATTCAATAATTGAAGAAGCTGGCTTATATGAAGAAGAAAGTGCATTGGGTTTGGAGAATGCCTTGTTGAACATCTGGGATATGCAGATTGCACACTCTTACTTGCTGAAAGTGAGGAAGGCTTGAAATACTTGCTGGTGAAGAACAAGAATTGCAGTATTCAAAACGGATCACAGCTCAATGTAAAGAAGAAAAAAATCTTCACAACTGGACCAATAGGGAAAATTTATCTCATGATTAATGGAAAAAAGGTTGAAGTTGTCAAAAATTTCACCTTGCTCAGATCCATAATCACTATTCATGGAAGCAGCAGTCAACAGATCAACTACTCTTTGCAGAAGGTACAGTATATACTCGTGTATGAGCCGAGTTTTTCAGCACATTTTTGTTTAGTTTATTTCAAACTATCATAATGTTATTTTCCTTTGTGTTAATTTCCATTTTGTCATAATTTCTGATTTACCACATATACTTTTGTATAAGCCGAGTTTTTCAGCACATTTTTTTAGAAATCATTCTATTGGGGGCTTGTACAAATCATCACAATCCATACATATATCCATGTGTGTCAAGCACATTTGTACATTTGTAGCCATCATCATTCTCAAAACATTTGCTTTCTTCTTGAGTCCTTGGTATCAGCTCTTCATTTTTCTCCGCCCTCCCTGCTCCCCCTCCCTCATGGACCCTTTATAATCTATAAATTATTATTATTTTGTCATATCTTACATTGTCTGATGTCTCCTCTCACCCACTTTTCTGTTGTTCATTCCTCAGGGAGGAGGTTATATGTAGATCATTGTGATCAGTTTCCCCTTTCTCCCCCACCTTCCCTCCACCATCTGGTATCACCACTGGTCCTGAAGGGATCATCCATCCTGGATTCCCTGTGTTTCCAGTTTCTATCTGTACCAGTGTACATCCTCTGGTCTAGCTGGATTTGTAAGGTAGAATTGGTATCATGATAGTGGGGGTGGGGTGGGGGAGGGAAGGAAGCATTAAAGGACTAGAGGAAAGTTGTGTTTCATCATTGGTACACTACACCCTGACTGGCTCATCTCCTCAAGACCCTTCTGTAAGGGGATGTCCTGTTGCCTACAGATGGGTTTTGGGTCCCCTCTCTGCACTCCCCCTCGTTCACAATGATAAGACTTTTTGGTCAGCACATTTAAAATGCAGTTTTGTGGTAAAATTAGGTGCCTGGCTGATATTTGGGTTGGCTTATACTCGAGTACATCGGGTAAATGCGCTCTCCAAGACTTCTTTGATGGTGAACAGCAAGGAAGTTACTTTGAGGACCATGGCATGCCTTATATGATACCTTTGAATTGTGTGTGGCTAAAGAATGCTAAAATACCCCAGATTTCCAAAGAGCAAACAAATCTGTCTTGGAAGTAGGACAACCAGAATGCTGTTTAAAGGCAAGGATGATGAGACATATATTCATGTCCTCTGACATGTCATCAGGAGAGACCAGTCCCTGGAAAAGACAACGTGCTATGCAAAGTGGAATGGCAGTAGAAAGAGGAAATCTCTAAAGGAGATGGACTGACGCAGTGGCCACAGCAACGGGCTCCAGCACAGGAACAGTTGTGTGGGGTGCAGGACCGGGCAGGGTTTCATTCTGCCGTGCAGTGGGTCGCTGGGGGTTGGAAGTAACTAGAGCGCACCTAACAACAACAATACACAGAATGCTATTGCCTCCTGCCTACGCACATAGAATTTCTCACATGCCTCAAAGACACCTACCAACAAAGGGCAACAATTATAATCCTTAGTGTTAAAATGTCATGTTTTATTGTTTTGGAATTTTCCATGTGAATATTCCTGAAAAGAGGGTGCTTCTTCAAATCACTTTGACCTAGTCGCAGTTACAATGGGATTATCACTGTCCAAGTCTGTGTCCTCTATACTTGACAAATACGTGTAATGTTGTCAGGTCAGTGACTATAGTGGGTCATCTCTGAAACAAATTTATCTTCATCTAAAACTAATGAGAGAGGATAAACAGCTATACCTATATAAGATAAAAGTCACCTAATAATATTAAATAAAAATGACAGGTGATAAAGAGAGCTATGTCATAGTTTAATGGATAGTATTGTTGTTTCTTAGAAGTACATGAAATATTGGTAGGTCTTACAATCTATGCATCATATTTTGAATGAAATATGGCACTAAGGGAGTCGCTGGCAGGTATCAAAAAGCAGCGCTGGTGGTGCTGTGAGTTAGTGTTAGGCTGTCACCCACCAGTCTATCTGCGGGAGAACACTGAGGCCGGCTGCTTCCATAACGATTTCATCTTGAAAACTATAGAAAGCTGTTCTCTGCTGTCCTAGAGAGGCCACTGTGAGTTAAAGTGGACTCCGTAGAGATTCACAGCCTTGAAAACCCTCTGGAACAGGCTTGCTCTATCGTGTAGTGTCCCTGAATCAAATCGGAGCCAACGAAAGTGGGTTTCGTTTGGTTTGACTTATTGTCTGTCAAGCTCTGTGGTAAGATTCGGAAACACAGAGGGAAGCAGTCCCTGCCTTCAAGAGTATCACATTACACTCGTGCAGTGAGTGCTTAAAAAGTACAGAAAGACAAATAATTACAAGAGGGACATGTTGGGTGTTCTGGGAGCATAACTCAGTGAGGTCTAACTCCGTCAGGGCTCATAGAAATCCTCCTGTAGGAAATGAAGCCTAAACTAGAAGCAGAAGGGTGAGTAGGAGTTAACCAAGAGGCGAGGAAAAAAGCATTTCCCACAGAAAGGGTACCATGTGCAAAGACCTGAAAGTGAGAACAAACTTGGCCAACTTGTCAAGGTGAGAAAAGTCCAGAGCAAGTGAAGCACAGAGCAAGGGAGGGAGCCAGAGCCAGAGCTGAGGCTGTAGGCAGGAAATGGGCCCTGGCACAAGCCCCACTTTTATGAATATCACAATACCTGTAGGTTGACGTATTCATAATGGCAGCAGTCCAGGTGTGTGCTCAGTACTTGAGGTTTTGCTTGTAAGTGGTGGGGATTGCCCGTGTCTTGGTTTTGGGGGGATTTTTTGTTGTTTTTTTTTTAAGTAAGCTATCTGAGATATTTCACAAGTCCTCCTTCCATGCTAAAATTCTGGGTGTTGCAGCAAGGACTATGTCTTAATTTAGAAATCTTAAATGTCTGTTGTCCAATTGATGTGCTGCAATTCCAACACTTAAGAAAACTTCCCAAATTTTATGTATCTATTTGGGTTATAATATCTTTACACTTGTTATTCTTGTTTTAATATGTCTAGTCTCTGAATAAAGTGTATCTTTGTGATAATAAGTGCCCTCAAATATGTAGGTGAAATGTTTTTCAACTGACCAGATTTAAATGCCGTGTGTGTTCTCTTAATAATAACATCATTAAAACTTCAGACATATTGTCCATATTAGCCTTTCACACTTATCTGTATTTCACTGTTGAACAATTTGCATAGATTCTGGCTCAATATGAGAAGATAATCTAACAATAAAAACAAACATAAGAGTCACCAATAAATTGAGCCCTTAATAAGTCCCCAGCATTAAGTGAAGGTCTTTATACTCAGATTAAGTATTGTTTCTATAAGGTAGCTATTTTCATTTTCCCTGTTGTGCAGTTAATAGCAATTGCAACTTATCGAGACTAACTAAATTTACAAACACTAAAGTGTTAAGAAGATCTAGTTGTGCAGTAGGTAAGTTCTCAACTGTTAACAGAAAAGGTTGGCAGTTCAAACTCACCAGCTACTCCTCAGAAGAAAGAATATAGCAATCAACTTCCATAAAGATCACAGCCATGGAAACAATTTGGGGCAGATCTACTCTTGCCTATGAGTTAGTTTGCTTAATGGGGCAGTTTTAGTTTTGATTTTAGTATAGTATACATGTCAAGGATTATTCTAAACAACATTCATATGCTGTTTTATTCTCCTAATATCCCTGTGGAATAGCCAAAGAGAGGTCAAATGATACACAAAGGGCAAAGCTAGGATTTAAACACAGGCTGTCTAATATTAGAGTCCTTATTTCTAACCAGTCTATCTGAGATTGCTAAGGTTTATTGTGCCAACATGGGCAATGAACACATATGAGATTGATTGAAGGGCAGAGAGATAAATGGTTTGCCGAGCCTCGCCTTTCTTGTCTCTTGCTCTTTGATAGGATCAGTGTGCGGCTGTCTTGCTTGTTCTGTGCCTCAATTTGCAAGCTACACTACCTGTGGGACACCTAACCTATGGACTGTGTCACTGTAATTTGAGGTTCATTCAAGACCTGCTTCACCACGCTACTGGAATATACATCTCTTGAGTTTGGGACTGTCAGATCCTGTCATCTGGCTGCCTGTTGCTGACGTGTCTTGCTGTTTGCTGCCTGTGCTGGGATAGCCTAGCTCTCTCTACAGAGGACTGCCCTGCGGCCCTCAAGACTTGAAGGACTGCCAGTGTCTCACAACTCTCTCACCGGAGTGAGTGGCACTGAGCCATTTGTACTGCTTTATAGATTAATTAACTATTTATGTCTTATGTTATCTATCTACATCAATAGAAATAAAATTATTAGTGTCCTGGTTTTGTTTCTTGAGAGAACCTTCTATTACATACTAGCCCAGTCAGTTTGAAGCCTTGCAGACTAGTCAACAATTCTGACTGTCTAAAGTTTCAGAAGTCAATTCTGAGCCAAGATGTTCTAATCTCAAAAAGTCCACTTCACAAGATACTGTGTCAATCCCATGATGAGCGTTAGTACTCTTTGCAATCATCCTCAGCACATCACTTCATAAATATCCTTAACGATTCACATTAACGAAGTGCTATTCTGTTGCTACTATGGTGAGTACGCCTCACAACGACTGACATTTCTGTGGAAGTTGGCACATTACCACCATTTGAAAAACTCTCTCAGCCAATGAAACCTTACCACTTTACACTAATGGGGGGGGGGGGGTTGGTGCTTGACTCCGTTCTCAACAAGGGTGAAGAGTGGGGAGGACAAAGGCTTAGGACACAGCACTTGAAGACAAAAAGAGGGCTTCCATAGTTTCTGAGGCAAGCTCCATCTTGCTCCCATCGTGAATTGTTTTGTCATCCAGCAACTGAGATCACTTCCGCCCATCCTATCTCACAGTTGCAAATTACAGATTGGACTGCTGAAGGCAATGCAGTCTCACGACCCTTTATCTAATCCTGCTTTTGCAGAATGCCATAACGCAAGTGTGCTAGCCAGCAAAGATGGAAATGAAAGACTGGGATGTGTGTACAACTCTAGTTTTCAAATACGTGTATTCCCCACCAAGTAAGTGCAACTAGGGAATAAAACCTTTCCATTTCACCTGATGCTTCAGAGAACGCTTTGGCATCTGATTGACATACCTCCTACCCGCGTTTGTTAGCGGCCTGCAGGATTTTATCAGCCTGGCTTCCTTTTTCAAGCCCTACGCCTCTGGGAAAATCTCAGGGTATATTTTTCTAGATAAATTTCAACCCTCTGTTGGCTATGCTGCTTTTTTTCCCCCCTTGTCAAGCTCCCACTCAAATGCTTTAGGGAAAAAAAAGTGAGTTGCTATGGTAACTCCTATTGTAGTTGCTAGGTTTTGTAAGATACAACCATTTCCTTGTTATGTTTTACTTTTTAAAATTTCCAGCAATGAGAGAAAAAAGGAGATGCTTCATTTGTTAGCATATTAAGTTTGGTGTTTCGCAATTTGTAAGCAAAACGTGAGAGAGTAGGGGAAGGGCACTGTGGACAGGCGCAGGCCCTCCGGAGAGAAGACCTGATGCTGACACAGGCTGCGCCTCCTGGAGGACGGTAGTCGCCAGTGCAGACGGCGGGGCTTCCCCTTCCCTTTGGCTTAAGTAACCTATTCTGTTTCCAGGGGCTTAAATGAATGAATAAATCCATCAGAGGAAGTCTCCAGTATGCTTTTGAAAGGCCAGGATACAGCAAGCTACAGCCCACAGGTCCCAATGCAGCCTGGCACGTGTTTTGTTAAAGAAAGCTTCATGGGACCTCTACCATGCTCCTCATTGATATATTACCTTAGCTGTTTTTGAAGTACGACGGCTGAGTCCAGCAGTTGAAACACATCATGTTGTCCCCAAACATTTTCTAACTTACCCATTAGAGCAAACGTTTGTTGATACCTTCTCCATAGCTAGCTAGAAGTGTTGAGAGAAAGAATGGACACCCAAGCAGTTCTGAAGTCCCTTTGGGTGTCTGTTTCCCGCCCCTCGGTCTGTCATTGTCCTGGGCTGTAATCTTGATAGGAACAGGTCACCTGATTTTTTTTCAGTCCTTTGGAACTGCAGGTGGATTTGTATTGCTAACCTCTGGGTGAGCAGCCAAGTACTTGACTATTGTACCACCAAGGGTCCTTAATTATATATTTTATACAAAAATATATGTTATATTGATTACTTATGGTTTATGTTGAACAGCAATTCCTCTGGCTTCCCTGGTGCCTCTAACAGACACACCTCCACGGTCCATCCTTCTTTACCTATCCTGACACCAACCATTCCACCCACGCCACTCGACATCCCACAGGCAATGCTCAGGCTAAATAGGGCTCATTTGGGAAGTCAGTAGGTAGTCACAAATCAGGATGAGCAGCCAGTAATTGGTCTCCTCAGCCAGCATCCCAGGATCTCTGAGTACTCAGCTTCTCAGCCACATGGTAATCGGGTCTCTCTGGTTCTTAGCCTCTCAAGCCGTCTCATTTTCTGAGTCCTTTCCTTCCAAGAGTCAGGTAAGGGGAAGTTTCCCCAGAGTCTAGGTGTTGCTCCCCGAGTCTCTGTGATGGCCTGTGAGGCACCTAGCCCGGGAAGGCTCCGCCACTTCAGACAGAGGTCTTGACCAGGTTCTTGCAGGTCCGCAGGGTTTCCTTCTCTCTGTAACGATGGCTCATCCTTACAGCTGCCACTGTGGTAACTAAAACAGACCAGTTTCCTCTCTTAATGTCACATGTGCTGTGTTTGCATAGCCTCGTCCAATCATTTAATGGTCATTATAGAGACTTGAATACAAGAGTCATATTAAGAAATTTTACTTTATCACTTCTATTATTCAAAAGTAATTAAACAGATATATTTCTCTAGTGTTCAGCCACACCTCAGTTTAGGTCAGTGACTCCCGAAGTTTTAGGTGCCAATTGCCTTTTAATTATTTTTATGCCCATATTCTAAAATAGTCTACCTGTGAATTAATTAATCATAATTTAGTAAACATTTTTTTTCCATTTTTATTTGTCAAAGAATGTGTAAATATCCATCAAATCTTCTGAAGGGCTTTTATTGGTTTCATATAATGCTACTTTAATAAAACTTTAACTTGAGGACAGGAGAAAAGATATAGTCTAGCCACTAGAGTAGTTTTTTTGTCAATAAATATATGGGTTCCATAAGGTTATTTTTTAATAATAAACATTGCCTATATTTTATTATTAATTGATGAATCCCCAATGATGTGAGGACATTGTATTCTTTCTCCATGCCAGAGTGATGAATTGGGCTGCAAACCTTAAAGTCAGCAGTTTGAAACCACCAACTGCTCCTCAGGAGAAAGATGAGGCTTTCTAATCCTGGAAAGATTTACAATCTCAGAAAACCACAGGGGCGGTTCTACTCTGTGCTATAGGGCCTTATGAATTGGAATCAGTTTGACGGCAGTGATTTTTAAAAAAACCTTTTTAAAGGTAACACTATTGATCACAGTGTCAGATCCTAGTCTTGCCCTTCAATTGACCTAGGTAGGAACATTCCAGAGGCTTGGGGAGGAAAATGGGGCCTGTGATGTGTGACCTAAAAAATGTGACCATTGATTCTGATGTAACCCGGACTTCACCTCCCCAGTAATAAATGATTGCTGGAAGATCTCATATAATTTAAGACTAGTGCCGGGATTTATTTATGCAGTTATGAAAAGTAAGCCCTTCCCTATGGGTTCACTGGGATTTGCTGGATTTCTAAAGCAGGTCTCCCACTGTAAGAGGTTGTCATTAGTTTCTCTCTATTCTGGAACTGCCACATGACATTTGAGTCAGGTTTGAATTACGTTGCAGACAGTGAGGTACTGCTGCAGAAGGACTGGAGCCCAAGTGGGAAGAGTGGAGCATTTGTCTCACTGTGAGCACTTCAATGTCACGCAGTCCTGTCCCAAAATACAGGAAACGGAGCTTTCAGAATTAAGGCCAAATTTCACCACATATACCCCCCCACTCCCCCTGTATTCTCTTATTTCTATTCTCCTGGGTCGCCTTTTGCTGTAGAGGAAGCCACACCGGCTTCGAATAACAGGAGGATGCACGCTAAGTGAGGGAGACAAAGCCCACCGCCCCCATCACTGTTATTCCAAAAAGGAGTTACCCACATGCTCAGAGTTAGTTTTCACATGAAACAATAAAGCTGAAATCCACCAACCTGTTTGGAAATGGTAGTCTTGGATGTCTGTCCATGAAGTTTATTTTGTGGTGCTTTGATAATCTGCCAGTGTCTCCATCATGCTTTCCAGGGACCTTATTCTTAGTTGTGCTTAAAGTGCATGAACACCTTGGATACATTAGCGTAATCCCCACAGCTTTATCTTTCAAAAGATTTTTGAGTTAGGGCTTTGGCTAATTTTATTTTCCAGGGGAAGGCCATCCCTGCCAAGGATCCAAAATTGGAAGCATTCCCGAAACCAAACTATTTATTTTTAATGCATTATCTTTCTCAGTAGAGTTTTGCCAAAAATGAAAACCAAGTAAAATTTTAACCTTTTAGCTCACGAGACACATTTTAAGTAGTCAATACTTTGTGTTAATGTGAAGAATAAGCCCTATATATCTCAGAAGAGACAAAGGGCAAGCCTAAAAGTTAGCATCAAAAACAGTTGCTGTGCCATCACCCTGACTCCTGGAGAAGCTGTGTGTCCATAAGGTCCTCAGAGAATGTTGCTTTGAAAGTTGACCCCCAGATGTTTCCTTCTGTGTATTTCGGGACAGACTCGAACATCAGCTCTTAGTTCCTCACATCACTCGGGAAGCCAGAAGACAGTGCCATACATAAACTCCCGGATGTATAGACTTATCTTTGAATTTGCATAACAAAAGGGTTATTATTGACACGATCTATATCAACTAGGTTTTTTGAACACTGGAATTACCTGTATTGATGGTAAAATCAAACAGAAATGTATGAAAATAATAGATTCATAGAACGGGACACATGCAACCTCAAACGTTCACTGAAATCACCCATGAGGAAAATGATACACTGAATGGTAACAAGCATATTGTAGGTCATCCAATGGCGGACTCAGGTTCAGAATGAAACTAGGTTTACTTACTTCCCATTACAATATCTAATTACATTTATAAAGATTCAAAAATGCATTTGGTCCCTTATCAAAAATTGCAAGAGTTAAATTAGAAGTATCCCCCTAAGGGCCTTAGATAACAGTGAAGGACGCATTAAAATAGATGAAACAAACTATTTATTATACACGCTTGTGGTTTTGCTACTACATAGCATGCCAACCTGCTAAGTATTCAGTAAAATTTATTGAAATTGAAACACAGTGTCAATTATTAAGTGTCAACAAAAGAATGTGTTGTGTTATAGAATAAAGTTGAAATTATCTGTCTCGTCTGTTTTATCTCGATGTTGTTCCTTCACTTTCCAAAGAAAGTTGAGAAGACTTTTCTTCAAATTCTGGCATTTTTCATAGAAATTCAACTTTTCACTTGACTTTGGTTATATTTGGGCAATTTTAAAGAAGTTTTTAAAGTTGATTTTACTTGTTGATACAACTCATAAATAACACAATTCAAAAATCAAATATCAATACCATCTGATTTGTAAGAATACTTTCAAGGAATGATGCATCATAAAATACAGAAAGAGTAACTGGTAGTCTTAAAAGAGACCAGCACTTACTACATTGTATTGAAATTAGGTTTCACTATGTTTCCCTTGAATTCCCTGGAGGCCTTAAACATATTTATTATCTATAACCACAGAGTCCAACACAATGCCTAAAAAATATTCAATCAACTCCCATGGAGTCGATTTTCATTCGGAAGGACCCTCTAGAAGGCAATAGCCTTGCCCTTTGGGTTTCAGATCCGTAAATCTGTATAGGACCAAGACGCAGCCTCTCTCTCCCTTAGAGCCGCTGCTGGTTCCAAATGGTGGATCATTTTGTTACTGGCCCACCACCAAGATGCTCAATAATACATTTTACCTTAAATTGGACTGGACACACTGGGTTTCATTCGCAGTGTAGGGAATTGTATATAAATTCAATACTGTCATACCAATGGAAAAAAACCACAAAAGTCGGCCAGGAGAGGATTTGTCATTTTCTAAAGACAATGATGTGGAAGAGAACAGAAACTGCCCACTATAATCGCCAGAGGCAACACTGGGTTACCTATCACAGCTCCCTTTGCTAGGTAGATGGGAACTGAAGACTAATCCTGGCTGGATTGCTGAATTTTGTTGTTTTTAATTGTTATAGTAGCTATTCTGAATCTAGTATCGAGAACAAAGTATCATTACCCTTCCCAATCGATTTAAAGGAACTTTGTCCACAGACCTCATATGAAGCTGGATACATTGAATTGGAAGAGGTACCACTCACTGTGTCCCGCAGGAATTGCGATATGGCTTTTGAAGTACTGTATTACACAACCGTTTCTGTTACTTTCCGCTGAATTCATTATCAAAGTGCCTGCTGACTTTTCTGCTGATGGTAGATCTTTGAAGTACTTGTTCCCATCTTCAGAAGCACATCATGAGTGTTCTCTTCAATCAAGCACACGTGAGACGGGCCTTCTCGGTCTTCACTTCCGCTTGCTTTTATCCTCCTGACGCTGATCCTCTTCGTACAGAGCGAGATCATTTTTAGACAAAAATCCCTGTATTTAACTTCATGTTCTGTAATAATGACATCGATGTTTTTCCATATCTGATGGATTCATAGCAGTCGAGCAGGCGGGCATTAGCTTGGAATTCATTTATGATTACATTGCACTTTTCATCACATTAAAAATAGAGACCCTTCAGACCAATCACTAATGTCACCTATTTGAAAATATTGCTGTAGTCCTGCGCCCTTATTGAAACCGTAAGTAGGCTGCTTTGGGAAGCAGAAGGAACTCGTTTAAGTTATAAAGATGTACAAATCAAATTTCCTTGGTACATATTCAGTGCAGCTTCAGATTTATTCCTTTAATAAAGCATGGCAGTGATCTGATTGCATATCTAAAAACTGACAATGGGAGGTAGGATTTTCCCTCTGGGTGCCATTTGCCCGCAAGCCATAAGAGCAGACAGACGGCTGCATGGCCTCAGCTGAGTAAAAAACATTTTCCAGAATCCTGCTGGGTTAGTGAAGAGTGAAATGGACTTCTAATGAGGAACTGGGTAGTTAGGAATGCTTTAACCACTTAGTGAACTGTTTCTATCTGCAAACATTTGTTGTTGGCTAAATGCTATCACACCTCAAGGAATAATGATGTCTTTACCATATGAATGAAATCCAGTTTCCTCTATATTCTTGCCATCTAGCTCTTCTAATCAATGAAGTCTGATGAGCACATACAGCCGTGGTGATATTAGTGAGACCTAAACCCCAAACTTCTCAAAGTACATGATAAGATCCTCTTTCATCCATGAAAGCTTACTTTTACAGCTTTGGCTCTCATCATTCCATACCTCTTTGCCATTTGTACCTGAAAGGGGCTTAGAACTGATGGATTTCACTTCTTCCCCCACTCAGATTTAGATCCATAAGGTTTTCATTCCCAATTTTTAGAAGGCATCGCCAGACCTTTCTTCCAAGTCTCTTAGTTTGGAACTTCCACTGGAAATTATCCACCAGAGGTGACTATGACACAGCTTCCTATATCCTAACAACATGCAAACCACAGCAGGATCACAAACTATGATGAATGGTAGAATTGAAGGATTACTTATTACTTACAGTAAAATGTAAAACTTTAAATAAGTAAGCTAAAGTTCCATCACAAGAAGTTAGTATATAAGTAATCTCAAGTAAAAACAAGAGATGATGCTAAATGGGAGAAGTATATATACCGTCTTAGGTGGAGTTCTATAGAGAACCAAAATCAGCGAAGTTTCCCTTTTTATATGTATATTTTTAGATGCAGGTGTATATAAAGGAACTGACTCACACAGTTGCAGAGACAGGCAAGTTGCAAATTTGTTCATCAGAGGTCAATCTGGAGACTTCCTCTGGCCTTCATAGCTTCGGGGCTGATGAGCCCAAGATCAGCATCCGCATATCAGAGAGCAAGCTTTTGGTGACAGAAGCCAATGGATCTATGGATGGCAGTCAAATGTCGGCCCACTGAAGAGTCTCAGGACTGGCAGGCAATACGGTAAGCTGCTGGCTCAAGCCCAAAGAACTTGAGGTTGACGAGTGAAATACTGGATCCAAATCCAGCAAAAATTAAGCAACTGTTTCCACAGTATTCCTTTTTATTGGAATCAGGCTTGAGGTGCTCTTATCATGTTGGGGTCAGCATGTCTTTGCTGCCAAACCACGGAGAATCCTGACCCAGGCAAGTTGACACAAGACTATAGCTATCACAAATATCTAATAGAAGAGGTTTGGGAAGAAAAAAGTAGTTGAAAGGACTAGTGAAAGAATCTTATTATCCACATAAACTGCGCGCACTGGAACAATGTATGCATGCAATACGAGGAGGTACTCCCCCCCCCCCCAAGTGGATTGTTTCCCCTAAAGCTATGTACTTGATTTTTTTTTTTTGCAAAAAAAAACAAAAACCTTATCAGGGAACCGATTACAGGATCTACATGTGACCTCCTCCCTGGGGGACGGACACCAGAAAAGAGAGTGAAGGGAGACGCCGGACAGGGCAAGATATAACAAAATAATAATTTATAAATTATCAAGGTCTCATGAGGGAGGCGGGGAGTGGGGAGGAAGGGGAAAAATGAGGACTTGCTGCAAAGGGCTTAAATGGAGAGCAAACGCTTTGAAAATGATGTGGTCAAAGAATGTACAGATGTGCTTTATACAACTGATGTATGTATGGATTGTGATGAGAGTTCTTTGAGCTTCTAATAAAATGTTTTTTTTAAAAAAAAGAAGTGGGGAGGGAGCACTAGAACGGATTGTGATTGAATAAATCATCTTAAAGACAATTTAACCACAGGGGAGAGAGAATGCTCTAAAATTGATGTGGGGTGAATGTACAATTTCCTGTGACATGATTGAATGATAGAACTATTAAATTATATTATATGTAAATTACTTGGCATTAAAACTGTTGGAGAAACAAACAAACAAACAAACAAAAACCTTATCACCTTCAAAGTACTCTCCACAACACTTAATGATTTGTCAAATCTGCAATTCCATTCTTGGAAACATTTTTCAAATTCATCTGTTTGGAGGGCTGACAGAACCTCCCTCATTTTTTTCGTCACCTCTTCTATGTCCTCAAATTGCTGCCCCTCTCTGTTCATGGAAACAAAAAGAAGTCGCACGGAGCAAGGTCAGGTGAGTCAGATGCATGGGGCAAGAGAGGTGTCCTGGTTTGTTGGTTTTTGCCAAAAACTGGTGCAATGAGATGGCTGTGTGAGCAAGTGCACTGTCACTGTGGCAAAACCAGTCCCCATCTGCCGAAAGTTGGGGCTTTTTTTTTTTGTCCCACTCTGTTATGCACTCTTATCTGAAATTCTAAATAGAGCGCTTGATTGACAGTCTGACCAGGTGGAACGAACGCCAAATGCACAAATGAGCATCAGTTTGGGGAGGGATAGACACTCAGAATATACCTAAGAAAACAATGACTGAGAGGGAAAACTATAATGTTAGCATTATTTGTATTAAAATATAGCTTTGCTAATGAAAAGAAGACAGAGAGAATATGAAAATCAGTTTTAGTCATGACAAACAGATATCATTACAGATCCTATAAACTAGATTTTTTTGAAATTTGTGTGATAGATAAATTCTTAAAACATCCATCAATGAACGCAAGAAAACATGAAACACCCAAGGTCTTGTGGCATGCCATCGAGTTGACTCTGACTCTGAGACAGCTTCCCAGGAAGGTTTCGGAGACTGAGATTTGTCTGGTAACAAACATCCAGACCATTTCTCCCTGCTGGTAGGTTTCAACCTTCCTAGTGGCTGCCATTTAAAAAAAAATCTGTTTCAATCTCAGGACTACGCAATTAATAATATTAAACTTTTAATGAAATAAATTCCACGTGCGGTTTCCTTTATTGTTGACTTCAATGAGATACACACTTGTCTGTTAGTTTGGTGTGCTACATTGGCCTGTGTGTTGCTGTGTTGCTAGAATCTATATCATCAGTATTTAACATACCAGTAAGTTCACCCAGGGAAGATAAATTTCAGTGAAGCTTTCAGACTAAGACAGACTAGGAGAGAGGAACCCACGAACTACTTCTAAAACCTAGGCCAAAGAAATGCTTATGGATAACAGTGGAACATGAGCTGATATAGTAGAAAAAGATGAGTCTCTAAAAAGAACTCAAAATTCTATAGGGAAATAATTACTTCTTCAAAGTACAATTAATTTCATATGAATATAGTGAAACCTAGAGAAGTATCATTTTGTTGAGGTAAAATCCATTCATAATAAGAGTGGATTATTTAAATATGAATTGATGAAAATTGAAAGTCATCAAAATCTAATGGAATGCATCTATATAAATAATCTATGCAATTTAGCGAGCTGAAATGGATTTGTATTGGCTATTTTAAACCAGATGAACATATGGTCTACAATGCTGGGACAAAAATAGAACAGGGGTGGCATCACATTCACCATCAAAACAAGAGTTCAATGCCTATCCTAAAGTACAAGTCAGGATAGTGCAAT
Source organism: Tenrec ecaudatus (assembly GCF_050624435.1). Lineage (NCBI taxonomy): Eukaryota > Metazoa > Chordata > Mammalia > Afrosoricida > Tenrecidae > Tenrec > Tenrec ecaudatus. The sequence goes on from NC_134532.1 coordinate 121,493,799, forward strand.
ATCAACTTGCCTACAAACATGCCAAGGCATTCGATTGTGTGGATCATAACAAACTAGGGAGAGCCCTGAGAAGAATGTGAATTGAAGAACACCTCATTGTGCCCATGTATCTCCACAAGTTGGCATTGACTTGATGGCAGCGATTGCGAATTTATAACAGAATCCAAAATCCAGAGTATTTGACAAGATTTCCAGGGAGGAAGCTACATCCTGAGGGTGTTTTTCTGCCAATTGCATTAAAGCTTTGAACTTACCAGGGGGGCTTCACTCAACCCAATTTACTGGCTGCTCTCAGAGTTGACTACACTATATTAGATCCCATCATGGAGTTGACTATAGTTTTAATCACATAATGAGGGAGAAAAGTTCAGTCACTGAGAATCCTGGACCAGCCAAGTTAACTCAAAAATTAACTATCACGGTCAATCTGTATATACCTATAAAGAAAGCCAGTTTATAAAGCTAATAATAAAATTTGCACACCAACCACTAAGCCATTGGTGAATATATTGAAGAATTCTGCCAACTTCTTCAGTTTGAAAAGGATTATATATGCAATAGAGATGCATTGATAATTACTGGTGATTGAAATGTGAGATTTGGAAACAAGAAGAGGAATGAAGCTGTAAATGGTATGATAGACGTTTGCATGACCAATGACTTCATTACAAATACCTTTCTTAAGAACTTTAATGGCAGCTGTCCATGTGGACCTCACCAGATGGAATACACAGGAATTAAGTAGACATATACACAGAAATTAAACTACATTTATTGGAAGTTATAATGGAAGAGCTGGTTATGGAAGAGACCATTAATTACTCATATATAGATTCACAATGAATATAAAGAAATTAAAACAAGTCTATAAAAGCTAACATATGGTCTTGCGTATAGCCTATCTCAATTTAGGATTGAGATATCCTATCTCAAAAACAGATCTAACACACATAACACTAATGTTTGCAGACTTAATTAATTTTGGGATGACATGAAGAACATCAAATGAAGAAAGCAAAAGATCAATAAGAAAACTGGAAAGAAAAAAATATCAATGTGGATCTCTGAAGAGATTATATATTTTTTCTTAAAAGTAGAGTTGCAAAGCAAATGGAAAATGTGATGAGGGAAAAAAAAGAAAAGAAAAAATTTGATAGGGCAGCTCCAGAAGATGAAATAAGATATCATAATCAAATGTATGAAGACCTGAGTTAGAGTTGAGCTAGAAAACCAAAGGGGAAACGATGCTCAGGACATCTCCAGCTGAAAGAACTGAAGAAAAGTTCAGCCTTAAGCTTAAATATTAGAGAACTGCATTGGGAAAACATAGGATTCCACAGGAAGCACTAGTGTAATATAGAAGGAATACATAGTGACTGAGCCCCAAACAGGTGGGGGACACTCAAGTATTTCAAGAAGTGAAAGATGATCAAAACTGGTGTTATGCATGGAAGATGTTGTAGCCGAATTGAAAACATTAACTCCAGGAATTGACAGAATGCCAACTGAAGTGTTAAAAAACAAACAAACAAACCCTGATGGAAAATAAAAAGCGTCCACTCTTCTGTGGTTAGAAATTTGGAAAACAGCTACCTAACAAACTGTCTATAAAATACTAATATTTTTGCCAATTCCAAAGAGAAGGCAGCCCTATAAAAGGTAGAAATTATTGGACTGTCATTAATATCACATGCAAGTAAATTTTTACTGACAGTCATTCAAATATAGATTCAGAGGTACATCAACAGGGAGTTGCCAGAAATTCAAGCAAGATACCAAAGAATACGTGACTATCACTGCTGATGTCAGATGGGTCTTAGCTGACAGTGAACACCAGAATGGTTATTACTTGCATTTTATTGACTCTGCAAAGGCATTCAACTGTGTGGATCATAAGAAATCATGAATAACATTGCGGAGAATGGAAATTTTTAAAATGTAATTGTACTTATACAGAACTTGCACACAGTCCAAGTGGCAGTCATTTGAACAGAATATTTTAAAGTCAGGAAAGGTATACGCCAAGGTTTTATACTTTAGCCATATTTATCCATATTTAACGCTGCCAAGACACTGACTATATGGTGAAGAAAGCACCATGCAGATGGCAGGGCAACTTAATAATAACCCGTGATATGCAGATGACATCCCCTTGCTTGCTGACAGCAAGGAGGCCTTGAGCACTGCTCATGAAAAACAGAGATTTCAGCCTTCCGTCTGCATCCCAAGTCCATGTAAAGAAACCCACATCCTCGCAACTGGAGCAATAGACCATGTGATCAAAGGAAAAAGAACGGAAGTATCAAGGATTGCATTTTGTATGATTCACAATCAATATTCAATGAAACAGCAATCAGGAAATCAAAGAAAATATTGCACTGGGAGAATGTGCTGCACAAGACCTCTTTAAAATTTTGAAGTCCAAGGACATAATTTTGAGTGCAAAAGTGAGCCTGATCCAAACAAGCCGTATGTAACGGTTAGATTTTATGGCAACTTGAACCTATGTGAAAGTAGGGGTGGAATCTAACCTATCAATCAAGTCAAGGCCTCGTCATGCCTTCTTGGGAATGTAGCCCTTTTACATGAGAGACACTGAGGGGAATGGAGTCCTCTCTTGCTCTTCCCCTTCCTGCTTGCCTGGGCCATGTGTCTCAACTCTGGGGCCAGCGGCCATGTGCCCTGCTAAGCCCGGGAGCTGTTGGTGCCCTGTCATGTTCCTGTGGACCTTGGATCCATGAAACTCTTTACTCACTAGTCTGTGATCACCCTAAACCCCACTTCTTCTATGTGCTTCACCCACCCGCAGCTACATGAGTCTCCAGCTAGACCCATGGAATTGAGTTTGACTGGGCTGGGCTGCTATCTTGAAATAAATTTTTTTTCTTCATATTAAGCTCTTTTCTTCTTCTTTTTTTATACATATAGAGTGTTACGGGTTTTGTTTCTCTAGAAAACTCAGTCTAACACACCATGGCCTTTGGTCTCCTTAGATACATGGGAAAACCTGAAAATTAATTAGAAAGACAACACACCAATTGATGCACTTGAATTGTGATATTGCTGAAGAATTTTAAAAGTACCATGACCTACCAGAAGGATGAACGCATCTGTCTTGCAAGAAGCACAACCAGGATGCTCCCTCGAAGCAAGGCTTGTGAGACTCCCATCGAGTACTTTGGAGAAGTTATCAGGAGGAACTAGTCCCTGAAAAGGAATATGATGCTTGTTAATGTATAAAAGACGATTTTAAAAAAAGAAGACCCCAACGAGATGAATTGACACAGTGACTGCGAGATGGGCTCCTATGTAACAACAATTGTGAGGATGGCACCAGTAGGGGGAGCCTTCCATTCTGTTGCACACAGGGTGACTACGAGCAGGAGGGACTCAACAGCTCCTAACAACAATGCAAGTTTGATATTACATTAGAAAATTGTGGGAAGCAGAAAGATGTCTCTTAAGTCTCTCCCCCAAATCAGACACTACTTGCAGCTAATGGTATAATTGTCAAGTTACTTCCCTGAAGGCAGTCAGCTGCCAGACTACTGTCTAGTCCCACCATGAATAGGGCCTGCTCCCTGCTGTTATGGACAATGGGCTACTTCTCCCTAAAGTCCTGCAGTCATGGATTTGGTTCTTGTAGGTGGAGTTCACATCCTACTGATAATGGTCTCTATAGTTGAGCCAGGGAGTAGGTTAAACCAGCCCAGTAACATCCAAAGTTTGGCTGCCATCCTGAATCTAGGACTGCACATTTTTCCACACGTATACCCTCAATACCTCCTCCTCCTATTGCATGTATGCAAATAGATCACCCCCTCCCATTACTGTACTATCTATAGCACAACCCTTTCCTGTGACGTATGTCTTCACCTGTAATTAGGGGCTTGTATAATATAAAAGCCTTGGTTAGCATTAAATATCTCTCTCTCTCTCCATGTGTGGATCACCAAATGAGGCTGAGGTGAGCATTGCTACCATGAAATGCGTCTGACTCCATTATTTCTCTCTTCTCTCTCTCATGTTCTTTATGACTTTACTATAATCTTTCCTTATTATCACTGTAAAATTGTGCCCACTAGACCCGTGATGATGTGTTAGGGGCTGGATTACCCTGACAGAAAAACAACCAATGTAAGTTTGTTAAGCCAAGTAACCTGTAAACATATAGTACAGAACTCCTCACCTAACACTCGTTAAGGCACATAAAAGAAAAAACAAATCTTGAGACGCCCAAAGGAAGACCAGAAAGTATCAGACACAGAAGAAAAGCATTTAACAAGGAAAAACAAAACAATATTGTAGAAATTGTTTCAGATTTGTTAGTAACTATTATACATAGAAATATCCTCATTTGGTAGGTGAAAGAGTTTGTTATATTGGTAAGCAAAAAAAAAAAAGAACAGATAAATAAAGAAATAGTTGTAGGAACACTTTATTTAAATATATGTAAGCAATAATAATAGACTAACAGCAAAACTGGATGAACAGATAGTAATAAAGGTAACTAATAGATAATAATAAAGATTAACAGCAGAAATAGATTAAAGATTAATAGCAGAAATCCCTCGATCCCACTGAAGAATTGTACTGGGACTAAAAAGCTTAGTGGGGCTATGGATTTCCTCCAATAACAAAATTTAAATAAAAAGTATCCAATATTTTGTATCATGATCAAGAATAATTTGGTATCTGAGTTTCATCACAAACAAAAGTTTTTATCCATATACAGTCACTATAATGTGGTTTAATGACGACCTTTATTCAATTTTTGGATGGGGTGATTTTCCTTACAGCTCTATTGCTGGACATGACCTTGATTCCATTATCTTACTCTTATATACACATATAAAGTAATCCTCAGCATCTTCATAAACACAGTTTTTCCCAGTTTTCTAATTATTTCATAGGGATAATATACAGAAGTAGAAATATTCATTTTAAATGTTTTTAATGCTTTATTTTTGGATATTAAAATATTTGTGTTCCATGTTTCTTAGCCATTGTGCATTAATAAGTTGTTTAGTCCTTAAAATTAGTGATAAACAAAATCCATCATTTAATCATTCCCCACAATATATCCTATCAGAAATGCAGTATCTCTACCTAGCTGGTTGTTGTTGTTAGGCATTGCTGAGTTGTTTTGACTCAGAGAAACTCTGTATTCCACAGAACAAAAGACCTCCCATGCCTGCACCATGCCCACAATTGATATGTTGGGGTCCACTGTTCCATCCACGGGCAAATCATCTCATCAAGGGTCTGCTCCTTTGCGGCTAAAACTCTACGGTGTAACAGGTTAGAATCCCTATTTACAACTGTCCTCAATATCATGAGTATTCCTGTTTCGAATATTGCAGTAATATCCTCAGGTTTTTTCTATGACACATGGGCTTTTCTAGAGAAAAAAATATAGTATCTGCAGTATAACAGAGGCTGGTGTGCCCCCAAAAACATTGAAAACGGCGATTTTAGTTGTTTCAAGTATGATCTATGGAGAGGTTTCCTAGCCACAGATGAATCAACCAGAGCCACAATAAAATTATACCCATTCCAATTGAGTCTACCCTGTAGGATAAATTGAAATTCAATGTATAATAGAATTATATGTTTTTCCTCTTTTTTTCAATGTGCTGAGTTGTTGAACAGAAACATCTTCATTATAATAAACAAATAGTACCTCCAGAACTAATATTTCATGAAAAGATAGAGATGAAAATTTTAGAATAAAAAGGGAATTATTAAACTATTTATGAGAAAATTTTAATGTCCTTTTTAGGACTACCCAGAGAAATAATAGCAAAGTAAAGTTGGAATTGAATGCCCTCACTCTGTTTCTTGTGTCTAATGAAATTTTGGACAGGTGTCAAAAATGTCCAGGAAGACCTAAAATTGCAAAGAAGAGCCTTTAACCAAAGAAATTAAGTCATAAATTACATCAAGAATATGTACTATTGATTACACAAAAATTAAGGAGAGATTATGAAGTAGCTTAATAAGTTGGATGGTATATCTTGGATCTTCATATGGCCATGATGCTAATTTAGGTAATAGAATTTATAGTCAGGTGTGTCCAGAATTTGGTGGGTATGAATTAAGCATGAAAAGAATACAGAGTCCCTGTACCAAAAAGAGCTGGTTGACATTCAGCTATGGCATATGATCAAGAACTGATGGTAATGAAGGAAGAAGCCAAAGCGGCACTGAAGGCATTCGTGAAAAACGAGGCCCCAGAAATTGATAGAGTAAGTATACAGGATTTCAGCATGCTGATGAAGCACCAGAAAGACTCACTCACTTATACGAAGAAGACAGTTTGGAAGAGAGTTACCTGGTCAACTTACTGGAAGATATCCCTATATGTGTCCATTCCAAAGAAATGGCTCAAGAGAGCATGAAAATAATTGAATAATATCGCATGCAAGGAAGAGTTTGCTGATGATAATTAAGAACAGTTGCAACATTGCATCAGCAGACTACCAGAAATTCAAGCTGGATTCAGAAACATGCATGACATAAAGGATATCATTGTTGACATCAGATGGATTTTGATTGAAAGCAGAAAATACCACAAAGATAATTCATTGTGTTCTATTGACTCTGCAAAAGCATTCAGCTGTGTGGATGAAAGCAAACTAGGGTTAAGATTGAGAGGAATGGAAATTCCAGAATGTATCATTGTACTACTCATGGGTAACCTATACATGGGCCAAGTGACAGCTGTTCAAACAGAGCTGGAGACCACTGTTGTGTTCTAAAATCTGAAAAAGTGGGGAACTGGGACAAACCTAAGAGCTGAGGGAATACACAGGGTATCAGAAATAGGGAAGGGAACAAACGCAGAGGAGGCACAAATTGACAAGCAGGATATACTGAAGGTAACCCACCTGTCTACATCGAAAGACTTCACCAAGAGAGTAATAAGAGAGCCCACAGACTGGGAACACATCTTTAAAAATGACACATCAGAAAAAGCCCTTATACCACAATACATAATACTCTGCTAGCCTACAATAGGAAAAAACAAACAAAGAGCCCACAGAGGAAGTGGCCAAAAGACCTGAACAGAAATTTCATAGGAGCAGAAATCCAAATGGCTAATAAACACATGGGAAAATGTACCTGATCATTAGCCATAAGAGAAATGCAATTTAAAACAACTGTGAGATATCACCTAACACCCTCAAAGATAGCCCAATTTAAAAAATCAGAAAGCAACAAGTGCTAGAGAAGGTGTGGAGAGACAGGAATTCTCATCCACTGCTAGTGGTCCTGTAGGTATGTGCAGCCTCTGTGGAAATCAATCTGGCGACACTTAAAACAGATGGAAATCAAGCTACCTTAGGATCCAGCAATCCCCCTACTGGGCATATACCCAGGAGAAATAAGAAACAGACCAAGAACAGACATCTGGACTCCAATGTTCATCACAATACAGTTCACGAAAGCAAAGAGTTGGAAACAATATAAATTTCCATCTACTGATTAATGGATTAAAAAACTCTGCTATATACATACAATCGAGTACGATGACGCCCTAAGAAGCAGCAATGAAGGCATGAAGCACACCGTCTCAGGGGAAGACTTGAAGGAAATTATGCTAAGCGAAGTCAGCCAAGCACAAAGGGACAAGTACAACCTGTGTCCACTGAAGTAAGCTCAAATATACAGTGGGCATAGAGGATAAGCTACTTAATGTATAAATCACAGGTTGAGGTCCAGGCACTTTGGCAGGGGTCTGACCCAACTCAGCGATGCAAATGGAAGCCAACTAAAAAGGAGGCAAAATAAATGGGGGAAAGAAAGAAAATGAAGGTGATAGGGAGCAGGGCACTAACACACCCACAGGGAGGATATTGCTTATGTCTCCACAGGAAAGGGAGAGAGGGACTAGACTCCAGCCCAGAGCACATACGATTGCGGGCGATACACTGGCATGGAGCAGCAAGCTAACAGAGAGGACAAGGGGATCAGGCCCAAGCTGAGCTACGTTAAGCCTCTCCTCAGAAGAAGGCAATATAGAGGACAACACTGAAGATATAGCCCAGGGAGAGAGACAGGTCTTTCTAGACTACATGGGAGCAAACAAAGAGGGAGAGAGAGTAGACCTCGTCATGGCCCACCAAGGCCCAGAGATGCCATACCTGCTCAGAGCAGCTAGTGCACACACAGGACCATAGAGCCGGCCCCACCATGAGACACGATGTTCCCTTACTGACTTGTAGTGCTGTGGTGGACAGCACTGGAGACAATGTGTGGAAAGTATACCTGGTCCACCCCATGCACAGGGGAATGAAATGTAAAGGGAGTACAACTGGACAGCAGGGGAGCAAAGTAACCAAGTCCCCAAGGAACCCTGAAAATAGACTTCTGACTGGGGTTCAGGGCTTGTCACCTCATCAGACTTAGTCAGAAAACATACATAAGGGTCAGCAGACAGACCTGGAATTATCTATTGATTTGGGTTTGTTGTTGTTTTTCCTGTTCTGCTTTGTTTTGTTTGTCTGTTCATTTTATTAGGCTATGCATCTTGTTTTTGGTTTTCTCCTTCTTTCACCCCATGGCTATCTACAAAAAAGGCAGGATGAACAATCCTGAGGAGAAAACTACGTGACCAGAGGTTCTGGGAGGCATGGAAGGGAAGGGAGTGGGGAGCCAACACACTCAGAGATAGGGGAACAACAAACGATCTAAAACTGATGGTCAGGAGGACATATAATTCTGGGTGGGTCTTCATCAAGAGCAATGTATCCGAGAGGAAATGCTGAGAGCCGAAGGAAGGCTGAGCATGACAGTGGGACAGGAGGAAGGTGAAAGGAAATAGAGGAAAGAAATAGGAGGCAAAAGACATTTATAGAGGTATAGCTATAGGCATGTATATATGTAAATATATTAATTTATAATGAAAGAGGTAGAGGCCAATTTCCATATATTTACATGTTAAGTAAAATGATAGCAGATGGACTTTGGGCCTCTACTCAAGGCCTCCCTTAACACAAGAACACTTTGTTCTGATAATCTAGCACTCTTTGATAATCACCTTCCTGACATGATCACTGAAGATAAAATGGGTGCATAAGTGTGTTGGTCTGGGTACACTAGAGAAACAAATTCATGGACACACATGTGTATATAAGAAAGAGGTTTATATACAAAAGTGGTTGAATATTGAGAAAACATCCAAGGCCAGCCCAGATCAAGTCCATAAGTCCGAAATTAGCCCATATGTCTGATACCAATCTATAAAGTCCTCTTCAGACTCATGGAACACATTCAATGATGCCAAATGCAGGATGATCAAAGGCCAGTGGGTGCAAACTCTTGTGCGTACGGTGGCGGTAGAAGCATGTATGCACTGGTAGGGGTTTGCACATGACTCCTCCAGTTCCCAGGGCATGGAGTCTATCAGTGTAGTGCCTTGAGTCTTGTCAGTAGAGAGTCTCCAAGGGAGTGAGCAGGGAGAATGTGTCTTCCACCTCTACCAAGGAAAAAAAGGAATTCCCAGAATCCTCGGGGGAAAGGCATGCCCACATAGAAGCATCATTGGCTGTATCCTGATTGACAGAGTAGACTCCACCCCTACACTCTTAATCCTCTGAAGTCCAAAATTAACACCAGATTATGTAACTACCACAATAAGCAAATGTGGTGAAGAGAGCAGATGGTGCCTGGCTATTAAAAGATATAGCGTCTGAGGTATTAAAGGCTTGAAGTCAAGCAAGTGGCCATTTAGAAGGGAAGCAAATAAGCCCACGTGGAAAAAGCACACCAGCTTGTGTGATCATGAAGTGTCAACGGGACCAGGCAACAGATATTAAAAGATCCAAAACCAACAACTATATTGATGCAAAAGAGGAGGGTTGGAGTGGAGACACAAAACCCATCTGTAGATAACTGGATATTCCCCCCACAGTAGTGGCATAAGGAAGGGATGATTACATCAAAATGTAGTATAATGCTGATGAGTCTCACATCGTTCCTCTAATTCCTGAATACTTCCTCTCCCTCCACTACCATGACCCAGTTCTAACTTACAAAGCTGGCTAGACCAGAGAACACACATTGGTATAAATAAGAGCTCTCGACACATGGAATTCAGGAAAGATAAACCCTTCAGGAACAGTAATGGAAGTAGCTATATCAGGAGGGTAGGGGGATGGCTAGGCAGGGGGAAGGGTGAGGAAAAGGGAACCCCATCAGAAGATACATTAGATATATAGCCCCCACCCCCATGAAGGTGATGAGTACCAGAAATGTGGATGAAGGGAGACAAAGGACAGTGTAAGATATAAAAATAACTATATATAATTCATCAAGAATACAGGAGGGAGTGAGAGTAGGGAGGGAGGTGAAAAAAGAAGAGCTTACATCAAGGGCTCAAGAAGAAAATGTCTTGGAAATGATGATGGCGACATATATACAATGTGCTTGATACAATTGATATCTGATAGAAAATTTTTTAAAATTAAATTATATTTTTTAAAAGTGTGCTTCATGAATGTATCTTTTCACCACACATTCGAATTGTATGCTGCGCAAATACTTCAAGAAGCTGTAGGGTCATCGTAAGTGAGAATCAACAGATTTTTTGGGGGGGGGTAGTGATATGAAAAAGAACTCAGCATTAAGATTTGAGAAAACTTTATTAATAAACTGTGAAATGCAGATGACATAACCTTGCTTGCTGATGAAGATGAAGGAGTGAAAGCAAGGACATTTTGTAGCACCTGCTAATGAAGATAAAGACTGCAACCGTCAGTATGGACTGAAACCCAACGTAAAGAAAACCCAAATCCTCACAATGGGCCCAACACACACAACATCATGATCGTTGGGAAATAATTGAAATTGTCAGCGGATTTCAATGCTCAAGCAATCAGCAGTCATGAAATGAAACGCCACATTGCATTGGATAAATCTGCTGCACAAGACCTCTTTAAAGTGTTAAAGAGCAAGGATGTCACTCTGAGGATGAACATGTGCCTGACCCAATCCGTGGTATTTTCAATTTCCTTTTATACATAGGAATATTGGATATTGAATAAGAAGACCAGAGAGCAATTAATGCATTTGAATTATGGTGCTGGCAGAAAACTATGGAAAACACTATAGATGGTCAGAAGGACAAACAAATGTAACTTCGAAGAAGCACAGCCAGAATGCTGTCTGTTTATTACTAGACAGATGTCCCTGTAAAACAATTTTATGTTGTAAAGTAGAAGTTCAGTTACGGTACAGAAGTGAACTGTATTTATGACCTTGCATTGTATGCATGGTCACTATGAGCTGAAAACAAGTCAAGAGCATTTAACAATGACAATAATAACAATGGAATGCCCCAGATGTTTAAGACTCAGTCTATGCATGGATTGCTATAAGTAATAAGACTGTTCTCAAAGGAACAATTGAAGCGTGATTATATATGTGTCTAATTCTTTAATCCCGAAGAGGTGGAAAATATTGTCAGAGGTAAAGACGCGCCATTAAAAGTTTAGAGAGGTGATACCATCACCGGAGTCCTTGGCTGGTGCCAATAGCTAACATGCTTAGCTGCCAACTTGCCAATAGGAGCGTACCTGGAAGTATCATGAGAGAAAAGTCCTGATCTGCTTCTTAAAAAAATCAGACATTGAAAGTTCCACTGATGGCAGTTCCCCTCTGACAAACATGAATCACCAAGAGTTGGTGTTTGCTGGAGAGCAAATTGGAATAAATAATAGAATATGACTTCACCCAGGAGCCTGTTAAAAATACAAAATGTTAGCCGTACCTAGACCTCTCTGCAAGTGGGGCACAGCATTCAATGTTTTAACAAGCTCGCCAGGTGGTCCCCAGGCATGCTAATGTTCATACCGTCCTAATGCAGAAGTTGTCAACATTGGTTGTACATTCGATCACCTTGGGAACTTTTAAAAAATAATGACACATTCCTAGACTCATATTTATTTGGTAATATATGCTCTAGATATAGTTCTCATTTATAATCACTCTAACAATTTATTGGAATATCTTTATTGGTCCATTTTTTATGGTAGATTCTTTCTTACTGACCATTCTGATTTGGGTGAAAGTTTACACAGCAAATCAGTATTTTATTTAACAATTCATACATATTTTATTGAATGACATTGATTGCAATCCCCACAAGAGAACATCACATATTCCACTACCTCCCTTCTAAGACCATTTAAGTATAAAATATATATATACCAAAATGTATATTATTTCAGACAGTTAATACTTAAATAAGAACAATAAAAGAGGTACATATAAGTAGATTGTGTTAGGAGAGTTTTAAAATATCATATAGTACTTGCCAAAAAGCAATAAGACTCTTACTTAAGATATTTCCATGTGCTTCTTGATTGGGGTCCTCACTTGCGATATTCTTTGCTTCAATCCAAGCATCATCAGCTGTGGATTTTGTCCTGAACCCTCTTTTGCACTGTACGAGTAGGGTCCCATTCCTTCTGAGGTGAGCCAATCAGAAGATAGTCTGTATTTGCTACATTAGAAATAAGTGACTTCGTATGGATTGTGATAAGAGTTGTATGAGCCCCTAATAAGATGATTAAAAATAAATAAATAAGTGACTTCTCTTCTCTGAACATATTATGTTCATGCTTGAAAACCCCCTTTCCACTTCTACTGAACTTATAACGTCCTGACCATCTATTTTAGCTCTTTGAACATTTTCAGGAATTGCACAATTCACTCATAATATCTTGTGGGAATTTGTGGCAGAACACACACCTGACAGCGTGTCACTCTCTGGTTGGCACCTTTTCTCTTTATATTCCATGCTTACGTACTGAAATAACAAATGCAAGGGAATAAACTATAGTATGTCATCAGAAGTATAATGAGTCTTATGAAATGAATAAATAAACATTACAAGCATAGGTCCACCAAGTGTTATTATAGCTATGGGTGGAATAGACATTATTTTGGATGCTTAGAATAAATTGTTACTCAGATGAGCATTAAACAAGAGTAAGGAATATAAATCTGTGATTTCCACATTGGGTAACTGCCCACCTTAGAAAGAACCTGGATTGCAAGTGCCATTTTAACAACTGGTTCACTGAACTGAACAAAAAATTAGGTATCTCTTCTGTGGAACTGTTGAGAAGCAACTGAATCCCACCACTCTTTAGAATATTTCATAGCTTCGCTGCCTTTGCTTTACTAGATTGGTACTTATATATAAATACAGTTAAAGAAATATCTTCTGCCAAACCTATAATCATGAGGATAGCCCTAAGGTGAAGTGAAATTTCTTAATTTGGCTCTTCTGATGGTTATCCAATAGGCTGCAGTCTGAAAGGTCAGCAGTTCAAATTCACCAGCCACTCCACACAAGAAAGATGGGCTTCCCACTCCCTCAAAGAGTTACAGCCTAGGAAACTCATCAGGGGGAGTTCTTCCCTGTCCTAAAGGGTCTGACTCGGTATCAACTGATGGCTCTGAGCTTTGTCCTTTTTGGTACCCATTGCTCTATAACTCTAAACAATTGCTTTAAATTGCACCACATGATTATGTGGGGGTCATGCAAATACGGCAGAAAGGACTCTAACTCAGTGATTGGTCAGCTTCTCAGTTCCCCTGGCTATAAGGATGAGAAATTACATAAGCAAAAAGAATATCCCAGAACCAGTAATAAAGAACAGCCACCTGCTGAGCTTGTGTGAGATCCTGTAGGATGCGGCAGAGGACATAGAGGCCACAGTGATGAGACCAGGAGACGATGAGGCAGCACAGCTGGCAGGCTTCCCAGGTCAAGAGACCATATGGCCAAGAGACTGAGAGCCAGAAAGAGACGTGGTTGCTGGCTGAAGGAAGGTACTGCTGGGTACAAAGGGCTGTTTTCTTACTGCTTAACTCACTTACTTTGTAGTGGTAACCTGATAAGTTCCCTAATCAATACATTATCGATTCTTTCTTTTAAAATGGTTCTGACTAGATCCAAACTCTCAAACCTGTAGCAGACAAGTGAGCTGATAATCATTTGCATCACCTAGGAACCACATCATACAGAGAGAGGGTGCATATTCAAATTTTCAAATAATCAGAGATCATTTTGGAAACTAACCTGAGTTTCAAAGAAAATTACCTTGAAAGCATAAAAATAGATTTCTGGAGCCTATAAGCCAGCGATCAAGTCAAGGAGCTTTTAAAAGTGCATGGGATACGAAGTGAAAAGACAGTGAACTTTCCCCTAAAATTCTTTGAAGCCCGTTAATATAATAAGCCTGAAAAAAAAGCCCAGAAATTTGCATGTACAAGACATACCGTATTACTGTGTAAATGCCCCATAAGGACACTGAGAAACAATAGTTTAGAAATAGGCCCTACTACAGCGATATAGCCTTACAATGAACGTGTTCATATTTTCCTACTGTGGTGCCTAGTGTTTTGCTAAAAGCTATGCCATTTGTATTTCAAATAACAATAGAATTGCCCTTGGAAAACAGGTTTTAACAGAGCTTCCTGATTAAGAAACAAACAAATTAACTAACCCAGGTAAATAAATATTTGCTCCACTTCCTTATATTAGACACCAATAAACTACTTTTAATAGAGTCTTATCTGATATAGTACCAGAAAATGAACCCCTTAGGGATGAGGCACTCAAAATACCACTGAGAAAGAGTTGCCTTCTCAACGTAGAGTTGACCTGAATAAAATGGACTGATCAATCAACGCTTCCCAGATGTCAACTGGTGGTGGGGCAGGACTCAAAATGAGAGCAGCCAAAAACATCCACTGATAATCTGAAAGTGGAGTGTAGGCAGTCTGTATCTCAGGAAACTGGAAATCATCAAACATGAAATCGAGCATATAAACATCCATCTCCTAGTCATTAGTGAACTGAAATGGATTAGCATCGGCCGTTTTGATTGGGAAAATCAATGAATTTACTATAGAAAGAATGCCTCCTTCAAAAGGAACAGTGTCACATTTATCATTTTTAAAAGATCAAGATTTATCTCAGTGCACATGCTCTCTGTGATAGGACAATATCTACAGAGCTATAAGGAAGTCCAGTTAATACAACTTCGATTCAAATGTACAACTTACCAACTGTAAGATAATGTAGAGAACAGCTCTTATCTTCCTAATCTAACAGGTTCAAGAGGGGCACAGTCTGCAGTGAGAAAACTGATACATAAGAGAAAGTATGGGTGCGGCTGTGATGCAGGCGACCCTGCAGCATAGACCCCCAAGGGCCGCTAACTCTAGGACAGCTCACAATTCTGTGATGGCTTACAAAGAGGCATTCACACAGCTGCCAAGTTCTTCACAGACTGGAGGGGAGGACAGGTTGGGAACATGAAGCAATTTATAAGTTTGCAGACGTCTGCCTTCTGCAGTGTTAGGCAGGGGACCGGAGGCGAGGGTCCATTGATCTCAGGTGGAGAGACAGACCAGTCATTGCTGCATCTGCTCCCATGGCTGAGCCCTCAAATGCCTTCCACTGGCCATGGACTGTGGAAGGTGGTGGCCCTGCCCCATTTGACTGAGGAGTAATCAACTTTGCCCTCACAAGCAACCACTAAGATTAGTGATGAGTAAATGGAAGAATTCTAACAACTTCTTCATACTGGAATTAATCAAGCATGCAATCAAGATGCATTGACAATTAGGGGTAATTAGAATGCAAACATGGGGAACAAAGAGAAAGAATCAATAGTTAGAATGTATGGCCTTGTTTACATATAGGAAGCTGGAGATGGCATGATAGAATTTTGCAAGACCAATGATTGTTTTCATTGAGAAGACCTGTTTTTAATGGCACAAATACCAAGTATGCATAGGTACTTCACCAGATGGAATATACAGGAATCAAACTGACTACCTCTGTAGGAAGAGATGAGCAGTCTAAACAAGGCCAAGAGGCAACAGGAAAACAAAAATCAATTGTTCACATTCAAGTTCAGATTGAAAGTGAAAAAAACATAAACCAAGTCCCCAGAGTTAAAATATGATCTTGAGTATATCCCATCTGAATTTGGAGAACAACGCAAGCACAAATTTGAGACTAAACTAGACACTAAAGACCAAAGACACTAAGTGTCTGGGATGGCATCAAGAATGTCCTACCCGAAGAAGGCAAAGGTCATTATAAAGCTAGGAAAGAGAGAAAAGAACCAAGTGCATGTCAAAAGAAACTCTGAAACTGGCTCTAGTACCTAGAGCCACTAAAGCTAGATGAAGAGATGATGGGGGCAAAGAACTGAATAGAAAGGACCGTGGGCAACCTGAGAAGACAAAGCATGATTTGGAGATGTGTGAAGACTGGCGTTAGAAAGCCAGGAAGGAGGAATAAATACCCAGAGCTGTTCTCAATCTTAAAGAAAAGGAAAAAATCCAAGCCTCCACCTGAAATATTGAAGAATTCCCCAAGCAAAATATTAAATGATTCAGGAGAAATCAAAGGACACTGCCAGGAATATACGGTCACAGTACTTAAAATAATTGGTCTACATTCAACCATTTCTAGGGGCAACATATGATCAAGAACAGATAGTAATAAAGGAAAAAATCTAGGCTGCATTACAGGCATTGGGGGTGTGTGGGTGGGAAGACTAAATGAATTGACTGAGTAGCCAATTGAAATGTTTCCACAAACTGAAGCAGCACTTGAAGCACTCACTGGTCTATGAGTGTCCCACTAGAAACCCTCACTAAGTACAGTATTTTGTTGGACAGCTACCTGGCTAAGTGACTGGAAGAGGTTCCTATGTATGCAATCTCAAAGAAAGGTACCCAACAGGATGTGGAAATTACCAAAAATATCATTATTATCACAGGTCAGTAAAATTTTGCTGAAGATCATTCATAACAGATGTAACTGGACCTTGACATGGAGTTGCCAGAATTTAAATCCAGATTCAGAAAAGGACGTAGAAGGGACGTGATTTCTGCAATACCTTGATGTTCATGAGCAAGTGCCTCAAATCCTCCTTATTTTCAGCAAGCAAGGTTATATATAATCTGCATGTTTCAGGTTGTTAACAACACCAGTAACATAGCTTCCAGCATCCCGCAACACACAAGCCACCACAGCACGACAAACTGACAGACAAGCAGTGATAATGGAGTGGCACAGCATTTCAGCAAAGTGGGACATTTGGGACAGCTTTAACTTACACTTTATTGGGATCAGCCTTGGGCTAATTTTTCATAAATAAACTATCTTACAATGGTTACAAGGAGATTACATTAGAAATCAATTATAGAAATCAATTAGGAAAATCCTCAGATTGTGGGATATAAATCATGAATTTTATAAAAGAAAAAATCGAAAGGAAAATAGAATTTTTTGGAGTGACTAAAAATAAAAGCATATTTCAATCTTGGTCGGATAAGTTACAACAGTGATTCTTGTTAAGTGCCTTCAAGTAAGCTCCAGCTCCGAGGGACCCCTGTACAGCAGAACTGAACGTGCTATCCAGGGCCATCTCCCAGTTTCTATGCTTGAGCCCGTGTTGCAGCGCTGTCAATCCATCTTGCTGAGGGGTCTTACTTTTCTCACCCCCTTTCTAACTGGACAAACTAAGGCTTTTTCCAAGACTTGTTTCTCTTAGTAACATGTCCAAATACCCTGAGGCCAAGTTTCACTATTTATCATGCTTCCAGGGAGAATTCCATTTGTACTTTGAAATAGATTTATTTGCTTTTGTGTCAGTCTGTATTATCTTCAATATTCTTTACCAGCACCATGATTCAAATGCATCAATTCTTTTTCAGTCTGTCTTATTCATTTTCCAACTTACATACTCTAATGAAGTGGTGGAAAATACCATGGCTTGAGTCAGGCACACCTAAGTCATCAAATTGACATCCTTGCTCTTTCTCCAAAGTTTTGTTTTATTTCATTCATTTTTGAAAAACATTTTATTATTATTTATTGGGATTTAATACATATATCATATCCATCCAGAGATGAACCGCCGCCAGTAGAATTGGACCAGTGCTACCACAGGTTACAAACATTCTTTTTCTCGGTGGCTCCTTGACACATCTCCCTGTTACCCCTCCACCACCACTTACCTTGACACATCTCCCTGTTATCCCCTCCACCACCACTGTACCGCCCTCATCCTTGATCCCTGTTTCTACTTACTGTCCCCACAGGTTCACTCATCCTGGGTAGCATATACCGAAAAAATGGGAAAACATATAACACAACTTCATGAAGGCAACCTCCAATGATATAACACCTCTGAGATACATGGACAAACAAAATATTACAAACCAAAAACACACACAATTTTGGAAACCAGATCATGTCCAATCTGCATCCTAAGGGGAAATCCACTGACAGAGTTTTAACTGTCCGTCAGATTGATGCCTTTGATCTTCTACATTCCTCTCTCTAAAGCACTCTGTCTAGTAGGAAATTTCCTCACATCCCTCAGCTGTAGATAGAGGGAGTTCCCCAGAGGTTTATTGCCTATGTAGTTCCACAGATGGATGCTTGGCTCCCACTGCCATCCATAGCCCCCGCAAACCGGATCCTCACCATGTACGCTCTGATCCTAGTAACTCCTTCAATGTCGGATCATATGGATTACAATCCTTCGGTGACTGATGATGGTGTGCTTCTTCTATGTGGACTTAGTTGACATCTTACTTAGATGGACGATTGCTTAGATACAAGCCTTTGAAAGCCCAGACACTATTATAGCTGATAGCTAGTCACCATTTACATTCTTTGCCACATTTGGCTATAGCACCTATATCTTCGGTGTTCCCTTCCTGAGGGTGAGTATCCAGCAGGGCCATCAAGTGTGAACTAATTGTTCTTAAATTGGAGCTAGTGTTTGGTGCAAACCCAAAGCCCATTACTGGATCTACGTAGATAGATAGATAGATAGATAGATAGATAGATAGATAGATAGATAGATAGATAGATAGATAGATAGATAGATAGATAGATAGAGATAAATAGAAGGTAGATAGATAGATAGAAGATAGATATTTTTCCTCCTTATTTGTTATCATTTGAGAGTTAATATATCTGTCATATCATTCCATAATTCAGTCAGATCAAGCAGAATTGCATAATTGTTTCTATAGTCAGTTTTTGATCACACTTTTCTTTACTGGACTCCTTGACACTGTCTCCCTTTTATCCCTCTCACCCTCTGTGTAATCCCCCACCTTCACCCCCACCTCCATAAGCTTTTTTGTATTTGCTGTCTCTATCTGTTAAACCTGTTCATACTTGTTCACATTAGGGTGTATCTGAGAGGCACTATGCCACTGGGCATCACCCTCTTGAAGTCATCAGTGTTTTAAAAAGGTCTTGTGCTGCAGATTTACTCAAAGCAATACGGTATTTGAATTGCTCAGTGCTGCGTGTGGAGATTTGATTGTGGATTCAAGCAAGATAAAATCATTGACAATTTCAATGTTTTCTCCATTTGTCATGATGCCACCTATTGATCCAGTTGTGAGGATCATTAAATTGAATTAAAAAAAGAACAGCCAGATAAACCCAAAGTAGGAGACAAAAAGAAACAATGAAAAGCAGAGCAAAAATAAATGAAATTAAAATAACTATAAAATTCAATTAAATAAAAAGCTGACTCTGATAAAATACAATTGATAAACCTCTTGCCAACCTGATCAGGAAAGTGTAGTAATCAAGAATGAAGATTATCAAGGGTAAGAGAAATGGTATCAGGACAGCGTCCATAGATTTAATAGAATAATGAAAATTTCATGATACTAACGTTCACAACTTGATCAAGTGTTGTCGTTGTCAGGTGCTGTCTAATTCACTCCAACTCATAGTGACCCTGGGTACAATCAGGGTGTCACCTTTTGGGGGGGGTCCATGTGAAGGCCTGCTCCAAAGAAAGATGATTCATCAATCCTGTGCCTCACACAGTCCTCACACTTATTCAAGGGAAATCCCTCAAAAACACAAACTTGAAAAGCTAACTCCAAAAGAAATAGGTAGCATAAACAGCCCTAAGCTGATGAATTTGCTTTTGTTATCAAATCTGCCCCTCCTAAGAAACTTCAATTTTAGATGAATTATTTACTAAATGCTTAAGGAATAAATAATATTAGTTCTTTACTATATTTGAATAGAAAATCAAAACAGAATGAATATTTCTTAAATAATAGTCTCAAGACAGGATTATTCTGACTTTAATCACACATGAAAACATTAGACTCAAAAACGTAACAGAAAAACCCTGCAGATGAATATCCTTCATTGACACAATACCTAATCTTTTTAAGATTATAGCTAAGATTCAAATAATATATAAAAATACTATACATCAAGACAAATTAAGTTATATTTCAGAAATATAACTATTTTTTTAGGGAGAAAGAGGAAAAATCTAGAAAGCAAAGCTGTGGGTAGAGGTATAAACATAGGTGTGTACATATATAAGTGCATTAATTCATAAAAATGGGGGTATTGGCCTATATACATGTATTTATATGGCAATACACTGAGGTAGTGGATGGACTTTGAGCCTCTGCTCAAGCCCTACCTCAACGCAAGAACACTTGGTTCTCACAACCTGGTATTCTGTGATGCTAACCTCCCAGCATGATTGCTGAAGACAAAATGGGTGCATAAGCAAATGTGGTGAAGAAAGTGGATGCTGCCCAGCTATCAAAGGGTACAGTATCTGGGATCTTAAAGGCTTGAAGCTAAACAAGTGGTCATCTAGCAGAGAAGCAACTAGGCCACATGGAAGATGCACACCAGGCTGTGTGTGATCATGAGGTGTTGATGGAATCAGATAACAGGCACCAGAAGACCCCAAAATGTGTGTGTGTGTGTGTGTGTGTGTGTGTTGTATTGGAGCAGAGACCCCACACCCATCTGTAGACAATGGGACATCCCCTCACAAAAGGGTCACAAGGAAGGGATGAGTCAACAAGGGCACAGTATAAACCAATGAAACACATGAAGTTCCTCTGGTTCCTTGAGGCTTCACCTCCACTATCATGACCCCATGCCTGCCTTTCACTGGAGAGATAAGAGCTCATGACACATGGAGTCAAGGAACAGGAATGGTAGTAGACATACCAGGAGCAGGAGAAAGGGAGTGAAGGGCATGAGGGGGGAACCAATCACAATAATCATACCCCCAAGGGAGCAAACAACAGAAACTTTGGAGGCAGGGAGACATCAGTCAGTGTTAGATATGAAAATAATAATAATTTTTAATTTATCAAGAGGTTACACGGTGAGAGTGGGAGTGGGAGGGAAAAGAGAGGAGTTGAAATCAAGGGCTCAAATAGAAAGCAAATGTTTGGAAAATAATGATGGCTACATATGTACAAACATGCTTGACGCAATTGATGTATGGATTGTTATAAAACCTGTAAAAGCCCCCACTCTATAGTTCAATCACATCAAAAGGAATTGTACAATTGCTGCTACAATCAGTTTGCAAACATTGTTCTTCTTCCTGGACTCCTTGACATCGTCTCCCTTTGGCCCCATCACAACCACTGTACCTGCTCCCACCCTGAAACCCTTATT
This sequence comes from Tenrec ecaudatus, assembly GCF_050624435.1. NCBI lineage: Eukaryota > Metazoa > Chordata > Mammalia > Afrosoricida > Tenrecidae > Tenrec > Tenrec ecaudatus. Next base: position 121,515,328 of record NC_134532.1, read on the forward strand.
CTACTTGCTGTCCCCGTAGATTCATCAACTCCAGGTTTCATATACTGAAACACAGTAACACATACAACCCAACTTCATGAGGGTGACCTCCAATGACATACCACCTCCGAGATACACCCTAACATGAACAAGCAAAATAAAACAGTGCAAACCAAAAACACAGAAAATGTTAAAAACCAGATCATGTCAGTCTGGATCAGAGTAGGTATCAACTGAGAAAGTCTTAACTGTCAGAGTCAGATTTATGCCTTTGATCATCTGTCTAATGCACCACTTTGCTCCCATCCCTCAATTATGGAGAGAGGGAGTTCCCTGGAGGATCATTTCCTAGCTAGGTCCCACAAACGAATCTTGGGCTCCCAATGTCATCCATAGCCTTCTATAAATCAGAGTCTGACAAGTTAGGCTCTGATGCTAATCCCTCCTTCAATTTCAGATTATGATTTACCATCCTTGGGTGACTGATGTTGATGTGCTTCTTCCATGTGGACTTGGATGACTGCTTATTGGAGACAAGCCTTTAAGACCCCCCAGGCTATTTCATCTTATGGCCGGGCACCATCTAATTTCGTCACCACATTTCTTTTCTTTTTTCCATGTATATGTTATTGTCTTTTTTTTAAATTCATTTTACTGGGGGCTCATACAACTCTTATCACAATCCATATATACATCCATTGTGTCAAGCACATTTGTACGTTCATTGCCATCATCATTCTCAAAATACTTGCTCTCCACTTAAGCCCTAGGTATCAGCTCCTCATTTTCCCCCTCCCTCCTGACTTCCCTCCTCCCTAATGAACCCTTGATAATTTATAAATTATTATTATTTTGTCATGTCTTATACTGTCCAATAACTCCTTTCACCCACTTTTCTGTTGTCCATCCCCCAGGGAGGAAGTTATATGTAGATCTTTATAATTGGTTCCCCCTTTCTACCCTACCCTCTTTCCACCTTCCCTCCACCCTCCAGTATCTCCATTCTAACCACTGGTCCTGAAGGGTTCATCTGTCCTGGATTCCCTGTGCTTCCGGTTCCTATCTGTATGAGTACATCCTCTGCTCTAGCTGGATTTTTAAGGTAGAATTGGAACTCATGGCCCTGCAGGGGACAGCACCGAGACATAGTGTGGGAATGGCGCCAGACCTGATCCTACCACACCGAGGCAAAACACTGGGGGAGTGCAGCAGAACAGCAAGGGAATGGAGTAGCAAGGTCCCCAGGGCATGCTGAAAGTGGACTTTGGGGCCAGGACGTGGAGCCCCAACAGACTGGATTGGAAAACAGTCCTAACGGCAAACAAACAATCCTTGAACTAACTACAAGCTTTTCTTTCTTGATTTGTTTGTTTGTTTGTTTTGATGTGTTTTGTTTTGTTCTTTGTCAGTGGTTTGTTTTTGTTGTGTACTGTTGCTTGGTTTTGCTCTGTCTTGTTTTTGTGCATGTTATTATCTCCACAGGTCTGTCTAAATAAGACAGGCTGGATGAACCATCTGGAGGAAAAACAACAGGACAGACAGTTCCAGGGGGACATGGGATAGAGGGAGGTGGAAGGTAAGGAAGTGGTGTTAACAAATTCAGGGACAAGGGAACAACAAGGGATCCAAATTGGTGGTGAGGTGGGTGTGACAGGCCTGGTAGGGAATGATCAAGAGTAAGGCAATGAAGAGGTATAGCTGAAACCCAGGTGGGGATGGAGCATGATAGTGGGACAGGAAGAAAGTCAAGGGACATAGAGGAAAGAGCTAGGAGGCAAAGGGCATTTATAGAGGTCTAGATAAAGACATGTACGTATGTAAATATATATATGAGGATGGGGAAATAGATCTATGTGCCTATATTTATAGGTTTAGTATTAAGGTGGTGGAAGGACATTGGGTCTCCACTCAAGCACTCCCTCAATGCATGAATACTTTCTTCTATTAAATTGGCATTCTATGATGCTCACCCTCCTGACACAACCACTGAAGACAAAGCGGGTGAACAAGCAAATGTGGGGAAGAAAGCTTATGGTACCCGGCTATCAAAAGAGATAGTGTCTGGGGTCTTAAAGGCTTGAAGATAAACAAGCGGTCATCTAGCTCAGAAGCAACAAAGCCCACATGGAAGAACACACCAGCCTGTGTGATCACGTGCTTCTGAAGGGATCAGTTATCAGGTATCAAAAAAATCATATCATTGTGTGCACACCTCCATGATACAATCTCTGACGACAAACAGGTGCATAAGCAAATGTGGTGAATAAAGCTGATTGTGCCTGGCTATCAAAAGAGATAGTGTCTGGGGTCTTAAAGGACTGAAGGTAAACAAGCGGCCACCTAGCTCAGAAGCAACAAAGCCAACATGGAAGAAGCACACCAGCCTGTGCGATCACGAGATGTCGAAGGGATCAGGTATAACGCATCATCATAAAAAAAAAATCTTATCATAGTGAATGAAGGGGGAAGTGCAGAGTGGAGACCCAAAGCCCATTACTCAGCCACTGGAGATCCCCTTGCAGAGGGGTCTAGGGGAGGAGATGCGTCAGTCAGGGTGCGATGTAGCACCGATGAAGAATATAGCTTTCCTCCAATTCCTAAATGCTTCCTCCCCTGCAACTGTCATGATCCGAATTCTACCTTGCAGGTCTGGATAGAGCAGAGGATGTACACTGGTGCAGATAGGAGCTAGAGGCACAGGGAATCCAGGGTGGATGATACCTTCAGGACCAGGGGTGTGAGGGGTGATACTGGGAGGGTAGAGGGTGAGTGGGTTGGAAAGAGGGAACTGATAACAAGGATCTACATGTGACCTCCTCCTTGGGGGATGGACAACAGAAAAGGGGGTGAAGGGAGATATCTGACAGGGCAAGATATGCCAAAATAATAATTCATAAATTATCAAGGGTTCATGAGGGAGGGGGGAGCAGGGAGGGAGGGGGAAAAAAGAGGAACTGATGCAAAGGGCTTCAGTGGTGAGCAAATGCTTTGAAAATGATGAGGGCAAAGAATGTACAGATGTGCTTTACACAATTGATGTATGTATGGATTGTGATAAGAGTTATATGAGTCCCTAATAAAATGTTTTTTTAAAAAAACAGAATTGTTTGTAAATCAATATATTGGATTTTATAAGGTATGTCAATAAAACTATTATAAAATAAAATAAAACAAATTAAAAAAAGAATTGTGATCATGATAGTGGAGGGGTGGGGTGGGGGAGGAAGCCTTTAAGAATTAGAAGAAAGTCGTATGCTTCACTGTTGCTACACTGCATGCTGACTGGCTCATCTCCTCCCCACAACCCTTACCTAGAGATGGGCTTTGGGTCTCCAGTCTGCACTCACCTTCATTTACAATGATATGAATTTTTGTGTTTTGATGCCTGATACCTCATCCCTTCAGCACCTTGTGGTGACACAGGCTGGTGTGCTTCTTCTATATACACTTTATTGCTTCTGAGCTAGATGGCTGCTTGTTTATCTTCAAACCTTTAAGAACCCAGACGCTATCTTTTGATAGTCGGGCACCATCAGCTTTCTTCACCATATTTGCTTATGCACCCATTTGTCTTCATTAATCATATTGGAAAGGTGGGCACACACTGATATGAATTTTTTATTATTTGATGCCTGCTACCTGGTCTCTTCAACACCTCTGATGTGCTTCCTCCATGTGGGCTTTGTTGCTTCTGAATTAGCTGGCTGCTTGTTTACCTGCAAACCTTTATAGTACCTATATCTTCAGTGTTCCCTTTCTGAGAGTGAGTATCAAGCACGGCCATGATGTACGAACTAATTGTTTTTAAGTTAGAATTAGGATTAAGTGTGATCCCCAAACCCATTCCTGGATCTGTGTTGTTTGTTTTTAATTTATTTCAATTGGGAGTTAATACATATTTTCTTATGGAATCTTTTAATATTGCAACTTGAAGTGTGATTTTTTCTTCAGTTATTTCCATTTACGAATGTTCTGAGCTATTCTTCCATATTGGTTGTCTAACTCTAGGTCTTTGCATATTTCATCATAATATGACTTCTCATTGTTTGTAGCTTTCATGAATCTTTCTTATGTGTGTGAATGTTTTCCGCTGTATAAAACCAAAATTGATGAACAAATAGAGAAAACAACTGCAATAAGGATTTCTGGGAGGTATGGTGGCAGAGGGGGTGGGGGGAGTTGGAGGTGATATTAAGGAGTTTAAGAAGGAAGAAAATGTTTTGAAATTGATGTGGTAGCAATTTTACAATACTGTTTGATGTGATTGAATTATGGAATGATATGATTTCTGGATTAGCTCTTAATAAAATGGTTTGAAAATTTTTAAAAAATAGTAACTACACCTTCAAAAAATTAACTTTGTCTTCTTAAGCTGCCATTTTGAAGATATTCATTTCAGCTCTTTAACTTCATCATTTCTTCCATTTGCCTTTGATGGTCAAAAAGGAAATAGAATATATGAAAATTAATATATTAGGCATTAGTGAGCTGAAATGGATTGTTATTGGCCATTTGAATCAGAGAATCATATTATTCCCCAGGAATAATGCAAGCAAGAGGAATAGCAGGGCATTAATTGTCAGAAAAAATCCAGTCAAATCCATCATGAAGTACAATTCTGTTTGTGATAGGATTATATCTATTCACCTTCAAGGAATCAAAGCAATACATGTATTATTCAACTTTGCACAACAGTCATAAAAGCTAGTGATGAAGAAATTGAAGAATTTTACCAGTGACTTCAGTGGAAATCAATCAAAGATGCAATCCAGATGCATTGGCAATTAGAAGGCAAAAATTAGAAACAAAGAAGAAGGAACAGTAGTTAGAAAATAAGGACTTGGTGATAGATATGAAGCTGGAGATTGTATGACAAAATTGTGCAAAACCAATGACTTGTTCATAGCAATTTCCCCCACCCTTTTTTAACACAAAAGGTGACTATATACCTGGAGTTTCCTAAATGGAATACACTGAAATCAACTGTAGTAAGAGACCACAGAGCAGCTCAATATCACCAGCTGAAACCAGACTGTGGGCTGACGATGGAACCAACCACCAATTGCTCATATGTAAGTTCAGGATAAAGCCGAAGACATTGAAAACAAATCCGCAGCAGCCAAAACACAATGTGAGTCTATTCCATCTGGTTTTGAGAACATCTCAAGAACAGATTTGAAGCACTGGACACTGATGACAGAAGAACTGATGAGCTGGGGGAGGACACCAAGCCCATCGCTCATTAAGAGCAAATGAGGAGCTGATAGCAAGAGCGCAAGTAGAAAGAAAATGGTTTGAAAATGATGATGGCAACATGTGTACAATTGTGCTTAACATAATGGAAGAATGTATAGATTGTGATAAGAGCCCCCATAAAAGTATTTAATTTTAAAAATTACCCCCAAAAAAGTGGGAATAAAAGAGAAAAGACCATCACTCAGGAAGAAAGCAGAAGGACACTAGAAAGACAGGAAAGGATGAAAATATCAATGCGGATGTCAGAGGAGACTTTGAAACTTGCTATTAATCATAAAGAAGCTAGAGCGAATGAAAGAAAGCATGAAGTTAGGAAGCTGAATGAAAAAATGGAAAAGGCAGCTCAAGAAGTCAATGTCAAAGGTTGTAACGAAAGGTGCAAGGACTACAGCGAGGACAGCAACAGGGAAGTGCGTGCTCACAGTACCTACAGCTCAGAGATCGCAAGAAACGCATGAGCCTCAAGTTGCATTTCTGAAAGATTCCATAGGCAAATACTGAAGGACAAAAGAAGCACAAAGGAAAATAGAAAGATACACAGAGTCACTGTACCAGAAAGAACTCATTGGCACTCCACCATTTAAGGACATCTCATAGGAGCAAGAATCAATGGTGCTGAAAGAAGAAATTCAAGCTGCACCGAATGCATGAGCCCCACAAAGGACTCCGGGAATGGACGGGATTCCCCTGGAAGGGCTCAGAAAGCTGAAGGATCACAGCAGGCACTAACTCGTCTACGCCAAGAATTGATAGGATAGAAATTTGCCAGTTAAAACTTTTCAACAAGTGATGTAGGGGTATAAGCATGCATCCCTTTGTAGTCCAAGGAATTAGGAAGACAGCTATCTGACCAACAGACTGGAAGAGATCTATAGCTGTGCCCATTCCAAAGAACAGTGACCCGAGAGAATGAAGAAAGTATACAAAGTATACAAATAAAAGTTCTTAATATCCAACACTTGTCAGAGAACATTTACTTTGAGATAGATGTTTACCTGTCCTGTTTGAATCTGTCATTTCTGACAGCATAAATCATACAATTTCCAATTCAAAATGTCCATTACCCCTCCATTGCAGTGTACCAAACCCTTATCTTTATGTGCTAGTTGCATATTTATCTTTATGGGTTCCATTTCATTTTTCATGATTTCCAATTTTCCTAGGTTCTTTCTTACTGAAAATTCCAGGTTCTGATCATTAATAGATATTTGTAGTTGTTTCTTTTCATTTTGAGTCATACCCCATCAGCAAATGAAGGTCCCGGGCTTTATTCTACCTGCTTCTTTCAGTTGACGTTATTTTGAGAAGGCAAATCTCCCTCAGCCTTGTTTGGTCTCCAGACCTGAGGTCTTCCTCTCCTGGCCCTGTCTCTGTTCCTCTCCTGACACTATCTCTGTTGCTCTCCTGGCCCTGTCTCTGTTCCTCTCCTGGCACTATCTCGGTTCCTCTCCTGGCCTTATCTCTGTTCCTCTCCTGGCACTATCTTGGCTCCTCTCTTGGCACTATCTCTGTTCCTCTCTTGTCCCTGTCTCAGTTCCTCTCCTGCACTATCATTGTTACTCTCCTGGCCCTATCTCGGTTCCTCTCTTGGCCCTGTCTTGGTTCCTCTCCTGCACTATCTTGGTTCCTCTCCTGGCCCTGTCTCTGTTCCTCTCCTGGCCCTGTCTAGGTTCCTCTCATGGCCCTGTCTCGGTTCCTCTCTTGGCCCCGTCTCGGTTCCTCTCCTGGCACTATCTCTGTTCCTCTCCTGCACTGTCTCGGTTCTGCTTCTCTGCATTTGGTTTTCATTATCTGAGGATACTCTGCTGATCTCTGTGAGGCTTTCAGTGGTTAATCCCTCCAAAGGGAACAGTCTATTTCTTCTTCATTGTCTGTTTTCAGTCTGACAGCTCTGCTGAACAATGGTCACTTTGGGTAACCTGGCTAGTATTTGAAATATTAGTGACATCGCTTCCAGCATTACAGAACACATAAGCTCCCGTAACAGGACAAACTCACAGACAAGTAGTGGAGATTTATATGTGTGTCTCTCTACATATATTTGAATATATATATTGAATATATATATATTGAATATATATAAATCTCATCCTAATGCAGGGTATTAGGACCTTCTTTTAAATGAAGAAGCACTGATGAAGTCACTTTTCTAAGCTGTACCCCATTCATTCAGAATAAAGGATTTTATGTGTACCAAACAGTAGGGATAATTTCCATACCTTGGATACATCATATAATCTAGGCATTGTTTTACCTGCTGTTTTATAATTTTTAATCCTCACAGAAACCTTACAAGATAAGTAGTATAAACTCCTCATTTACAGATGAAGAAAGTAAGAAAGGTTAAGGAAGCTGCTCAAGGTCACACAGGCAAATGCTAGTTAGAGTGCCAGCCTGGTTACAAAAGGTCCACACGTCACTGTTGTATTATTTTAACTGTAGGTATGATCGTGTGTACGCTTGAGGCTTGGATGCTTTAGATTCTGTATTCTGAATTATGATACAGACTGCATCTTGCTTTGCATGATTCTCATGATCACAGCCTTTGCTAAATAAAGAACTAATAGGCATGAAACAGTATGTTTTGTACCAGTTGGGTCTCGAACACATATAACTCCATGTTTTATACATGCTTCCATGGTCTTCTGGCCATAGAACCAAAACAAAGACACTTGACTCATTGACTGACCAGCAGTCTATGAGGTGTTTTGGTGAAAAAGAGGATTTCGCAAAAGGCATTTAAATAAATTCTCTCTGTTTTTGACATGATGTCCTGTGTAGCTGTTTCTATCTCTATTTCCTCTCTCTCATTTTCCTTCTACACATCTCTCCAGAGGAGGCCTTAATGCCAAAGAAGAAGAACCAATAGAAAACCAAACAGGGTCAGAGAAATCAGTTATGGCACATTTCTAGGGGTTAACTCTTGAAGGTCACAAACAACCAAGTCATCAAAGCTATTCTGTCATCCCTAGTTATGAGCTAGTGTTGCAGACCGCCAATGGTATCCACGATGCAATCGCCTCTGGTGCTTTAATGTCATAACTAACAACAACCCTCGGAGATGAATAGTGTAAGACTTGAGGAGGTCTGTTGAGAAACTTTAAACAAAGATGAGATAGATGATGATAGATAGATAGATAGATAGATAGATAGATAGATAGATAGATAGATAGATAGATGATAGATAAATGATAGATGATAGATAGATAGATGTCTTAACTAATACCAAGAGAGATTTGAATTTAATAAACCCATTTTTTACTTTTTATTTATTTAAAAATACACCATAACTTTAATGAGGCACTTCTGCTCTGCACAGCTATGCCCCTCTTGTCTTTTGATACTCATGTCAAGATTTCTCATTTACTTAGTAGTGAAATTGAAAAGAAGAAATTATCAATACAAGGAAACAGACAAGAAAATGGAAAACACGGCACTTAATTCTGAATTGGAATAGGCACAAAGCCAGAGAAAACTTCTATAATGAATAAATTTAGTGCTACCAGACTCTGTGTACTTTTTCAGATTAACAAATAAGCAAGAGAAAGCATTTCCTTATATTCAATTATTCAATACTAAGTTGCAGTTTTTCAAATATAATTTCAGTAAGTCCAATTTCAAACTGTAAAAATATTTCCCAATAACAAAGGGAAAAATAATTTGCTTAGAAAAAGTATCTTTTTTTCTAAGCACACAATTTAGAAAAGAATTATACTTTTATTTAATTCACACGTTTCTTTTACTAGCATATTTATGTAATTTATGGCTCTTGCACAATTAGCTGACTCATGCCAATTAAAAGAGCAAACAAATATACCCTGGAAGTATGCCTCTCCCTTCCATGTAGGTTATGATAATAACAATAATAGTAATAATAACTGACTTCACACTAGCGGCCTTTAAAAAAGACAAAAACTCAATGCTGTCAAATTAGTCCCTACTCCTAGAATTCTCTTGTAAGGTTCTGAGACTACAAGTCTTTGAGGAGCAGAAAGCCCGAACTTTTTCCCCCGGTGCGTATGAACTACTGGTCTGTGGCTGACAGCCCAGCATTTAACTTGTGCAAAGTAAGGGAAGTTCAGAGCTCACACCATAGAGACATGAAACATACACAATAGAAATAGTGAGTTTCTAAAGTGTGTAGGAACCAGCCTACAGTGGGGACCAGAAATTTAAATTGCAATTAGATAGAGAAATCTCAGCAGAAGTGTTCGACATCCCCTCTGGTATCATCTGTGAGCCAAGTTGGCCCACCATTATCAGTCCTTTGGCCCAAACATGGAAATTAGAACCAGACCATGGAAAACCTATAAAATATTGTCCCAACAATGGTAAAAAGTAACAATAAAGAATGTTAAGAATAAAGAATTGTATAGGTACCAAAGAGTAGGGATAATTGCCATGCCTCAGACACATAACATGTCCTGGGCATTGTTTTACCTGCTGCTTTATCTCTTCAAGTACCTTGGCATGTGCACTTTGTTCAAAGGATTGAAAGTGAGGAAGAAAGGAGTCAAAGTAAATATCTATATACATATCAAATAACCATATTGTTATTCTGGGTTTTGTAGGTTTTTTCTAATTAAGGAATAGATCGTGATATTAGCAACTGCTAGATGAGTGATTATTAGTGTCTGTCATCTTACGTGCATCATCTAATATAATATCTAATATTTATAATATAAAGGAACCCCATAATATAGACAATGCTTTCAACAGTTTACATTGAAAAGTTCCATTATTTGATCAAAAGTACCAAGCTCGTAAGGAACAGAGTTGACATTCAGAACTGGTCCTGCCAAACCCCACACTTTTTCATAACCTTACACTATCCTTGCTATTGTGTGCTGTCAGCCAATGACAATTCACAGGTATCATTCCAAAAAGGAGAGAGTTGCCCCATATGTTTTCCAAGAATGCAATTTTAATTTATACTCTTTAGTACACAAATACAAACCAAAATTTCCCCATATTTCTCTCTGGGAGTGGCTGAGTTCAAATTGCTGCCCTTTGCTTAGTAGCTGAGTGATGAAGGAACCACTGGGCCAGGAGGACTCCTTAAATGCTCAATGCATAGTAATAAATACAAAAGTTAACCAACATCTGTTGAGAAAAACATGCCAAGAGTCATAAAATGGCTCCAGTCATAAAATGTTATATGTTCTGTGAAAAGGCAGTGTCTACTTCTATTATACTTTGATTCCTGGTGTGATGGATGCAAACAAGAATTTAAAAGACAGACTGATTCTGTCTACAAATGTTTAGCACACGTGATTCTGCTTTGGGCACAAAGCAACTCTACCTCTTTGTCGTATGCTCCCTCGAGTAAACTGTTAATTCCCAGGTCTAGACCCCAGCCCTGCCTTTCCTCGACAGCTGCAATGTTCCTGCCACTACAGCCTCAGCTCCTTGCCATGCCTGTCACTTTCAGACAGTACTTTAATATGAGGACCCTGAAGTTTCCAATGTCTCCACTACTTAAATAAAGTGGGTAGTTCCTTTAGGGTTGAGCTTACCCCACCCTACCTGACTGTTCCCCTGACTGCTGTAAACCAGCCAGCACTTTCCATCCTGGAACTCCTGGCTCCTTTCAGTAGTCTTCATTCCAAAAGTCAACATCAACTGCTGCGAGTGATTTTTGAAGACTGGGTTGCCATATAAGATGCATGCTTGGCACAGGGCTTGTTTGCCTTTTACAAAGTCTTTTGATCAAAACTGCTTCACTCTTATCCCCAGGGGTCTCTCTTTACCATATTATTGGGCTTGGCAATGCAATCCAGACTGAGAAGCCCTTCTAGAGGGATCTGCTAAGCCACCTTTGATGCTAAAGGGAGAAGCAGCGCTGTATTTCAACAAGTTCCAGTTAAAAAGAAGTTGGATGCTGGTTTGCCCACTCTGTTATCATCATTCTTTGCTGTTGTTTAATGTGCACTTTAAAGAATAAGCACTGTACTTGAGGACTGGGAGGTGGATAGAGCCGGCCTATTCTTGTCACACTTACCACGCAAGCCAACTGGAGTGGGTTTGTTAACTTAGTCCAACCTAACAGCCAGGGAAGCAAACTTAGCTACACATAGCAGTTCACACATAGCAGAATCACAGCCAATGTGTGCAAAGACACTTGGTGTAACTCCTAGATGCTTCTTTTCCCTGGGACTTCCCGCTAGAAAGCCACTGTAAGCCGGATGGTGCCAGGGCATACATTTGTCACTCTTTGGTGCGCAGTTACTACAAAGGAAGGGGCTGCGAACGAGAGCCCAAAGGAGGGAATCTGTCCATGTCACGAATGGTCTTGGTTTCAACCATGCCTAGAAAACACAATTGTCTCTTGGATGCTCTAGTGATTCTATTGTTCTCATAAGCAAGGTCAGCTGGAACATTTTTTAGCACTTGAGTGGAGTTATAAATAATAAGCAGTATGTAGTTGGGAGGGAAGATGATTGTAAGAACTATATTTCCCAATAGGAAACAGATGATGCTGTCATAGGGAGCAGTTTAAGGAGGACTTTCACTTCTCCGAAGGTTCTATTTACAAGGGTGTAAGCAGAGTTTATAGGAACAACAGGCGTAGAGCATTAACTCAGGGTTGATTACAGTGATACTGTGCTCAGTCTTAGGCATGAAACTACAAAAGAGTAGAAGAGTTATCAGCACCCAAAGAGGAAGCACTCATGTAAAAAGAAAAGAAATATATATATATATACAAACATATATATAATGCTATCTTATAATAAACAGTAATGTTGAATTAAGGGACAAAGCAAGTTTCAAGCTCACACACAGGAAAAGAGCCGGGGATAAATATACACACCTCACTCTTTAGTTTTCACCTAAGTCTGAGTTCCCTACTGGCTATATATCATATGCTGGTGATGTACTCCATACGTATCAGCCACCTCGGAAAGAGATCAATGTTCAGAAGGATGATAGTTACTATGTAGGTTCAAATAAATGGTATTCATTACAGCCTACATGTTGTGTCTCTCACCGTTCACTGTTCTTTACCTAATTGAGAATACACATTCTCATCTCAGACTTGATATAAAGGTCACCACTAAGTGCAACAGTTATATACTCCCTGTCCTTCTTCAGAGGGTGCCAGCTAAGTATAGAAATATATACATAAATCAACTCATGCTATTCCCAACATAATAAAAGTGTCCTCATGAAGTCAGAACTACATATGGAGAAGGTGTGTCAACAGAGTTAAGCTAGTACTTTCAAAGACCGAGTCACCTGTTCCTGCAGGTTATGAATAAACTCCAGCCTGGGCTTTCATATATGAGGGGGCGTCAAAGAGTTCCTGAAGATATTCCATTATGTGTTCATTCCATTCTCACACAAATTGTGAAAGCACCTTAAACTACTTTAAATGCATAGTAGAATTTTCCTATTAAGGTACAATTTTAGTTCCGTTGTTGCTAGATGAGGTCATATCAGGTCAGACTCATACTGACTCTGTGTGCAATAGAAGAAAGCACTTCCCCATGCTGCCTATTCTCATCGTTGTTGTCAGGCTTGAGCCCCCGGTTGCAGTCACTGTGTCAACTCAGTTTTGTCTAGGGTGTGCTTCCTTTCCACTGACGTTCTTCTTTACCAGCCGTAATGTCCATTTCCAGAATCTGATCTCTCCTGAGAACATGTCCGAAGTACACGAGTTGGAGTCTTGCTATCCTCACTTCTAAGGACAATTCTGGAAGTACTTCCTCAAGGACAGGTTGATTTGTTCTTCTGGCAGTCCCTAGTACTTTCAATATTCATCAACACCCTTATACATTGATTCCTCCGTGGTCTTCTTTATTAATTGTCTAGCTTTCACATGCATATGAGGTGATTGAAAACAGTAGGGTTTTTTTCTGGATCACTTTCGTTATCAAAATGACATCTTTACTTTTTACCACTTTAAATAAATCTGGTGCACCAGATTTACTCAGTGCAATATGACCTTTGCTTTCTTGACTGCTGTGTCCATGAGTACTGATTGTGGACCTAAGTAAAATGAAATTTGTGACAGCTTCATTTTCCTGCCTTATCATGATGCTATCTACTAGTCCATGGGTGATGGTTTTTGTTTTCTCTATATTGAGTTGTAATTCACACTGGAGGCTTTAGTCTTATCTTCATCAGTAAGGGTTTAAAGTCCTCTTGCCTTTCAGCAAGCAAGCTAGTGTCTGCATACCATATATTATTAATGAGATTTCCTCCAATCCTGATGCCATCATCTTCTTCCTATAAGCCACCTTTTCAGATTACTTGATCGACTCAATTGGGACTGATGTACGGTGAAAGGGTACAATCCTGACTCACCTTACCTCATTTTCAATAATTTCCTCTTCTATTTGAAGGATTGCCTCTTGTTCTCTGTGCAGGTTTTCCATGAGCACAACGAAGTGTTCTGGAATTCCCATACTACAGAATGTTATCCATAGTTGGCTCTGATCTACCCCAGTGCAAGTCTTTGGATAGTCAATAAAATGAATGAAAGGCATAATGATTGATATCATAGGCATTAGTGAGCTGACATTCACTGGTATGGCCATTGTGAGTCAGACAATCATATGGTTACTATGCCAAGAATGATAAGTATAAAAGAAATGGTATCACATTCATCATCAAAAAATAAATTTCAAGATAAACATCTTGAAATATAAAGTTGTCTGTAATATATACAATGAGATCTATGCACATCAAGGAAATCTAGTCACAACAACTGTTATTCAAATTCATGTGCCAATTGTAAAGCTAGTCATGAAGAAATTAAGTTGTTCCACTAACTTCTTAAGTCTGAGATTTATCAAACATGGAATCAAGATATCATTACTGATGAAAATAAAAGACTATGCCCTTTCAGTATGGATTGCAACTCAATGTAAAGAAAACCAAAATCTTCCAAGCATGAAGGATCTTCCTCTTTCTGGGCCCTTCTACTTTATCAAGCATGATGTCCTTCTCCAGGAGCTTGTCTTTCTTGACAACGCATCCATAGTATGTGAGATGAAGTCTCACCATCCTAGCCTCTAAGTAGCACTCTAGACATCTTCCAACACAGACTTGTTTGTCCTTTAGCAGTCCATGGTACTTTCAACATTCTTCTCCAGCACCACAGTTCAAATGCAGCAATTCCTCAGGCGTCCTTTCTTAATGTCTAGCATTCACATGCATATGTATCAATTGGAAATTCCGTGACTTGGGTCAGGTGCACCTTGCTCCTCAAAGTAACATCCTTGTCTTCACAGCTTTAAGGAGGTCTTGTGCAGCTGATTTACCTAATGCAGTGTGTCTTTGGATTTCTTGACTGCTGCTTTCATCAGCATGTATTGTGTATCCTTAAAAATAGCAACCTTTTCTCCATTGATCATGATGTTACCTATCGGTCCAGTTGTGAGGATTTTGATTTTCTTTTAATTGAGTTGTGATTCATATGGAAGGTTACAATTCTTTATCTTCATCAGAAAATGCTTCAAGTCCTCCTCACTGTCAGCCAGTAAGGCTGTATCATCTGCATATCACAGATTGTTAATAAATGTTCTTCAATCCTGATGCCAAATTCTCCTACATACAGTCCAGCTTCTCTGGCAAGTGATGGGTATTAATGAACCTTTTGGGATCATTTCTTCATGCTCAAGGTCACTGTTCTTTGTAATGGGTGCAGATATAGATCTCTTCCAGTCTGTTGGTCAGGTCTCTGTCTTCCAAATTCCTTGGCCTAAATGAGTGCATGTCTATAGCATAACATCTGTTTGTTGAAAAGTTTCCATTGACTAATTTATATCCTGTCAATTCTTGGAGCCTTGTTTTTTGCTTGCAATTCTTCCTTCAATATTACTGATTCTTAATCAGATGCTATCACTTGAAATGGTTGAAAATCCACCAATTATTTATGGTATAGTTACTGTGTAGTCATTTTGTCTTCTTTTGATGCCTCCTACATCATCCAATGTTTTGCTCATATTCATGCCATTGATTCAATTTTAAGTCACAGCAACCCAAAGGGATAGAGTAGAACTGTCCCCATGGGTTTCCAAGACTAACTCTTTACAGGCGTAGAAAGCCTACTCTTTATCCCATGGAGCTGCTGGTGGTTTTGAAATGCTGACCTTATTGTCAACAGCCCAATGAGAAACTCACCATGCCACTAGGATTCCTGGTATTTTGCCCATAGAATTCTACAATATTCCAACTTGAGGCCATGTTTGTTGTTTAGTACTTTAAGCTTCAAATATGCTGAAAATATTCTACCTTTCTGGTTTACTAACTCCATATTTTTGCATTACAACTTTACTTTGTCTTCTTGAGCTACACTTTGGGATTATCTTTTCATCTTTCATTTAATCATTTCTTCCATTTGCTTTAGCTACTCTATGTTCAAGAGCAAGTTTCAGAGTCTCTTGTGATATCTCTTTTGGCCTTTTATTGCATACCTGTCTTCTTGATTACCTTTTGCTTTGTTCGTGTATGATTTTTTTATATCATCCCATAACTCATCTGGTTTGTGGTTGTTAGTATTCTATACATCACATCTGTGTTAATCCATATAGAATAGAGAAACAAATCCAGGGAGAATCACATTGTGTAACAAAGAGTTTTATATAAAAGAGCAATTGAATATTGAGAAAACATCCCAGCCCAGTCTAGATCAAGTGCATAAATCCGATATTAGTCCAAAAGTCTAATACCAATCTATAAAGTCCTCTCCAGACTCATTAAACACATGAAATGACACCGACTGCAGGATGATCACAGGCCAGTGAGTGGAAATTCTTGTGGATCCAGTGGTGTTGTAAGCATCTCAGCACTGGCAGGGATCTCCACATGGCTTCTCCATGTCAGGGCACTAATGTAGTTCCATTTGTCTTGTCAGCTGAAATGTTTCCTGGGTAGTATTAAGAGAGAGAAAGAGTGTGTATCTCTCACCTCCAAGGAGGAAATCCAGGAGTTCCCAGAATTCTCAGGAGAAGGCCATGCCCACACAGAGACCTCATTGGTTATCGCCCAACTGACAGACTAGACTCCACACCTTCACTTGTCATCCTCTCAAATTGATAACAGATTATATAACTACCACAGTATCTAAATCCAATATACTCAAGCTTAATATTTTTATTCAGTTCAACCTGAATATGAGTCATTGATGGTTTGTTACACAGTTGACCCCTACCTTGTTTACTCTGATGATATCGAGCTTCTCCATAATGTTTTCTCACAGATATACTCAATTTGATTTATGTGTATTACAACTGGTGAGGCTCATGTATATAGTTGCTATTTCTGTATTTATGTTTTTTTAAATGACATTTTCAATGAAAAATCATTGACCTTTCAAAATCCTATCAGGTGACCTACAGCTTTGTTTTGATGACCAAAGTCATATTTTTTCAGCTACTGACCATTTAGTTTTGTTTCAAAACTTTCCTGTCCCAATCACCAGTAATTATCAGTGCATTTTAATTGTATATTTGATCAAATGGACTACTGGTGGAATTCTTCAGTTATTTTATTCACTACCTTTAGCTGTTGATGCATTAATTTGAATAATAATTGTGTTCATTGATCTTCTTTTTAGGTGTATCCATGTTGCCCTGTTACATGCAGTATCTCACTTCAATATAGATTTGACATGGTCTTTTAATTGATGCAGATGACAGAATTCCTCTTGATTTTGTCATTCCCAGTGTAGTAAACCAGGATTACCCAATTTAAAATACCTGAGAACAGTCCATTTTAACTCATTAATGCCTAGATTATCAATCTTTGCGTATTCCTTTTCATTTTAACAACTCTCAAATTTTCTAGAGTCATGCTTGTACATTCCACAGTTGTATTATTAATAGATGTTTCTATGTGTTCTCAGTTCGAGTTACTTCCTATCACCAAGTGTGGGTCCTCAAAGTTTTGCTCCATCTATGTCATGAAGTCCATCTATGTCATCTACTTTGAGGAGGTAGCTCTTCTCCAGTCTTATTTTGAGTGCTTTTCTACCAAGGGCCTGCCTCTTTTTCCAGCAATGCATCTTAACATGTCTGGCTGCTATTCATAAGTTTTGGTGTCTAATCCCCCAGAATGAATCACTGCTTTCTTCCTCCCAGCCTGTTCTTAGTCTGAGCGTTCTACTGACACTTTTTCATTATGGATGCCTCTGCTGGCCTTTGAAATATCAGTGACATGACTTCCAGCATCACAGCAGCCTGCAAGGTACCACAGAATGATATACTGACAGACAAATGGTGGCTAACTCTGGAGATCAAATAATGCTACTTGTGTGATGGACTATCTGCCATTTACAGCGTATAAACAAATGTTTCTTGTTATCCCAAATCTAATAACAAGCCAGAAGCTGCTTTTCAAATAGAAAACAGTTTTCAGTAAAAGAAGAAATAATCTTATTCCAGAACCTTTGGAGTCTGAGTTGTTGATTTTCCTGTTGAATTTTCTAGAGGCTCAGAAAGAATGTCTCTCTGCCATAGGTACTTCCTTTATCAGTAAGTCTCTGGATTACACAGGTTGCAGCACAGTGTGCAGCGTGGTGCATTGCACCCTGGACCTGCAACAATGCCCATTGCTTCTGCAGGCCCATGAAAACTCATAACCTTATGATTGCTGAAAAGTGGGTGGAAGGATTGTTCTCAAATATATGCAGTGTCTCCAATCGCCCTATAATAGGTCTGGCTATCACCTTACTCCAAGTTGTAAGTTGTGTGAGAGAGGCACTGAAGATACTGTAATGGCCCAACATCAGAGACCTTCTGCCTTCAGCAGGGTGAGGGAGGATCCCACTCCATTCCAGCTCAAGGTCAACTGAGCAAAGCAGAGACCAGACATTGTCTAACGTCCTTTACCCTAGTCCGATCTCCACCATTCCTCCTAAAGCACTCTACTTCTCTGCAGATTTTGAAGAGCTGTGGCAGTAGCTACACAGAACTCGCAGACTAAAGTCATGGTTATGGGAGTTTATTAGTGACATTAACATGATCATCAACCTCAAAAGACAGAGACGTTTGACCTCAACATCTCTACTTCTTAGTCATGCTGCCAAGCGCGTCTTTTTGGTCCTTGACCTTAAGGAATAGAGTCCCTCAGCCTCTGCCTCTTTGGTGAGGAAACCTGCCTTCTGCTATCCCTCACTATCCCAGGCTTCTCTCTGCTCTGCCTCAGGGTCTCAGATCCATGTCTCAGTCTCATGGTTTCACAAGGACTCCTCTCGTGGCTCTTCATTCTTGTGTTTCTGGGATCTGCTGCTCCAGTTTTCCAGGTGGCTCATTTTTACACACAGTGGAATGACAAAACTGAGCAATCCCTCAAATAGTATTTCTGAGACCCAATTTGCATAGTCCACTCATTTATGAGAGTTACAAAGACATCGATAAAAGAACTATGAAGAAGTCATTTTACTTGACCACAGACAGAAGCGTGTCTCTCTTCAGGAGGGAACCCACCTCACAGCACCACAAAAGAAAGGCCTGGTGATCTAACAGTAAAGATTACAGTCCGGAAGATGCCGGGGAGAAGTCATACTCTATAACACCTTGTGCTGTCTGTCATGGTCAGAATCGACTCGATGGCAATTTAAAAAACTGGTTAATTAAGACATCTCTCATGCTCATTCCTCCTCTCATCAGATGCACTTGAGAGAAAGTTGTTATGATTTTGTAGAGGAATGAGATGATCTGTGAAATAATAAGCAAATAAGGTCCTAGATTATAATAGAACAGAGTACAGGTTCGACACAGTTACAAGGCAAAATCGTAACAGTGTCTCCCTTCACCCCATGTAAATACAATTAGCCTCTAATTTTCTCACTGATCCAAATGGAATGGAACCACCGCTGCAGATATGATCCCTACATGATTCCGTTTCTGTAACTTGCTTTTATTCTCTGTGATGCATCTGGCTTTTGCACTAGTCAATCAAGTGTGTTAAATAATATATGGTGAGCCTCACCACCACCTCATTTATCAAAATTTTTATAGTGATATTGATTTCTTCAATGCCTCCATCATTGTAACGACGCTTTTGGCTCATTGTCTTGGGGCTGGCTGGAGGTAGATGGCTGAAGGTAGCTCTAGGGATTTCCACTTGACCTTTGCTCTCAGATTTACCCCAATTTCAGAGGTTGGAGTGGGGATTTTTTCCATTTAGTAAATATATTAATATTCCTAAACTTTTCTGGATAAGAAATTAATTTTAATATATCTCATATATTTCCTAGAGCTATTGGTAGAAAAATTTGAGCCAAAAGTGCCATTACCTGATTTCCAAAAGTCCCAGCTCATTGGGGCACAAAAGTATTTTGTGCCACTAGGAATTTGCCTCAGGAGATAAACAATGTCTAATAGCCCTATAAAGTCTGGGGATTTACCTTTCTGCCGTGCCCAGTCTTCATAGCGAATAGACTCAGTGCGTCCTAAGGAAGTTTTATGGAAAGAGCAATAAAACTGATAGTTACATATTATAGTGACTTTCATAAAAGGGACTTGAACATCTCTTCAGTCAAGATGTTCTAGGTATTTGAAGCAATGTTGATTTAAACACTGAATGATAAGCGTGAATCCTATTTCAAAGATGTAAGTTTCTACATGGTGATCCCCAAAAGATCTCTGCCTCATGTTTAAAACAACCCATTAGTATATTCCCTATCTACATTTCTACTCTGTGATCAACTGAGCATTGTCATAGATTCCAACAGATGAAGAGTCTATGATTATCATTCCAATACTGTGGTTTGTGATCACATTTGCACCTACCTCATCTCTGACAAGTAATTGTTGCTAAATGTCCTCGACAACTCTGAGATTCTTCTTGGCACATTAATCTCAGTGAATCTTTCATCATTCCCCTGAATCCGTCTGGCCAAAATAGGAGACTTTACAGAGCTTAGTGCAGATTTGCAAAATACTGGTGCCTCTCACACTAACGTATTTCTGAATTATTTGAAAGGCTGGGTCCTGTAGAGCAATCTGAGAGATGTGATTGTTGTTGCTAGGTGTCTTTGAGTCCGTTTCAGCTAACATTCCTCTGTATAAAAAGAGGAGGACACACTCCCTGGCTTGTATCAGCCTCACTATGTTCCTATTTGTTACTGTGTTTCGAGCCCATTGTTGCAGCCACTGTGTGGATCCGTGTCCTAGATACTCTTTCTCTTTCACTGGCCTTCTACTTTACCCAGTGTGATGTCCTGCTCCAAGGAGTAGATAGATGCCCCTGCTGACGTGTGCAAAGGCAGGAGAGGAAGTCTCACCATCATCCCTTCCAAGGAGCATTCAGGCTGGACTTATTCTGAGAGATTTGTTTCTTCTCTTGGAAGCCCAAGGTATTTCCTATCTTCTTGGCCAACACCATAATTCAAATGTGTCAAGTTTCTTTCAGTCTTCCTTATCGATTGTCAAACTTTCACATGCATATGAGGTGATTGAAAATAGAATGGTTTGAGTCAAGCAAACAATTCGATACAATGTTTGATTTTTTTTCCACTGCTATTTCTATGAGCTTTGATTATGGATCCAAGCAAAATGGAGGCATTAAGAACTGCAATTTTCTGCTTATCATGAAGTGGTCCAGTTGTGAAGAAATGAGTTTTCTTTACACTGAGTTGCAATCCATTCTGAAGACTATAGTCTTTCATCTTCATTAGAAAATTATTCGAGTCTTCCTTTCAACAAGCAAGATGGTGTCATTTGCAGGTGTGTCATATCACTGTGTTAATAAACTTTCCTTTAATCCCGATGTTGCATTCCTCTTTATATAACCCACCTTCTCAAATTATTTTCTGAGTATAAGTTGAATAAATCTAGTAAAATTATTCAACTCTAGTGCACATCTTTCCTCATTTTAAGCTACATAGTATCCTATCATTCTGTCCAAATGACTGCCTCTTGGTTCATGTCCAAGTTCATGTGAGCACAATGTGGTGGTTTGGAATTCCCTTTCTTCTCAAGGGTATCTACAGTTGGTTATTACCCACTTAGTCAAATGCCTTTTCAATAAATAAAATATAAAGAAATGTCTTTCTGGTAAACTTTCCTTTCAGGCAAATTCATCTGATGTCAGCAATGATTTCTCTCTTACCATGTCCTCTTCTAAATCCAAATCTGATAAGTGAGGGACTAAGAAGTTTTGGTTATATTTCTTTAATGAATCCTCTATTTCAGAGTCTATTTTCTACAATGCACTAGGGAAGTTCCCTATATAAATCTAGATTTCAATTAATCAGCCTAAGACCATCAATTCTTTCCCCAAGTCCTAGAAATGACCCATCAGGAGAATTAGCTCATATCAATGAATCCTGATCAAGATTTGTGCCCCTGTTCTCCTTCTTGCTTTAAATCTTTAAAAATCCCTACTCATTCTTGATGGATACCTGCTCATTCAAGCTAATAGAGTCTTCTGTATATTTCTAAATGTGCTTTCTCACAAGGCAGATCTTGAGCTTCTAAAACTGGGCTATGTTGGGACATAATTCTCATTTTAAGTCTGGAAGCAATGAACGTGGATGGATATAGGTCCTGAGGAAAACCAGCACCAGATAATAAGCAACTGTGTCAAGGTCAGTTATCGAGAGACTTTTATGAAAAAGATCATTTTACTGAGAGAAAGGAAGAAGGCAGCAAATGAATCCCCAGACTGAAACAAAGGTAAAGGGTCAAAGTTATGATTTTTGTCTCGGTCTTGGGTGTCTCTTTCTCTGCCTTATGATTCAACTCTTCACCCCACCCACAGTTCGGTTTGAAGATAAATATGACAGGCGGGCATTGTGATGACACTATAATTATACATTTCTCACAGTCGAATCCTGGACTTCTGTCTCCGTCTCATCTGTCTGGAGCAACAGGAGACGAGTTCCTTCAAAGCTCCAGTGGGAACCTTCTAGTTCTCCACACTCATCATACAGCAGTGTGTGTTTGCTGATTTTTTCTTTCCCTAAGTTATTTTCTGAGGAAAAGAAAGTCTTTAACCTTTCTTTGCTGCCATAGTGAGCTGCCCTGGCCATGCCTTCATTTCATCTCATCCCCATCAGTGACAATCTGAGCAATAGGAATGCCCCTCCCTGCCGGAGATGACCACGCTCCACTTCTCCCCGCAAAGATGTTATCTCGGAACTCCGTGGGCTTAAGAAAAACTCAATCCTGATATCAGGTTTGGAAGATTTATTTTCCATCATTGTAGTATCAGTTAGTACTAATTAATGTAATACTCAGAGTCACATCTAGAAAGGAATGATGCATTCAAAGTAAGATAAAAAAAAACAACAAAAGTTTATTTATGATGGGAAAATATACCAAGATGGGACATCAGGAGGGATGGTCCATTATTCCAGGGTGTTTGTTACTAATCTGTGGGAGAAGGAAGCAGTTACCAGAATATAAAAGTAGAGAGACAATTTTTGAATGTCGCTTCGAGATGATGTGGTGAACGAGGTTTCCAAGAGCAGATGCCCTAAGAGGTGAGCATGTCGGGTATGTCAAAGAGAGGGCAACAAGTCAGCTAGTCCACAAAGCAGAGTGACTCAGAGAGAGGTTATTAGGCCAAAGAGGCCAATGAGATAAATGGACATTATAGCATCTATAGGTCATTTAAATGGCTTTCTATTGTATGTTCTATAAGATAGGAAAATTCTAAGAGGTTTAAGCAGAAAAATGAAAATATTGGTATTTTAAAAGTGATGCAGTAAGCACTAAAGCAATACTGGACATGTTAATAATTCAGGTGGAATATGGTCATGATTTGGACCAAGCACAGGTGAACAGATGCAGGATAAATTTTGAGAGCAAATCAGATAGGAATTACTGAGTAGTTGAATATGGGTTGCGAGATACTAATAAATGAAGAACAATTCCAAGGTGACTGTACTAAGGAACAGAAGGGTGAATTTACCAGTACAGAGGAACAGCAGACTGTGCGATGAACTGGCTTTGAAGGGAAGACCAGGCATTTCATTTGTGGATGTGGGTGAGGCTTGAGGTGCTTTCAGGCATCCTAGCAAAGGTGGGAAGTAAGCAAGGGGATGTGCACATCGGGAGTTCAGGAGAGACATCTGGGCCACAGACAGCAACATGAGGACGTCAGCACACTGAGAGAATTTACACCACAGCACCAGGTGAAATCACCTAGGGAGTGAATATCAATAGAGAAGAGCCCTATCGATGTGAAAAATGAGTCCATTGCTGAGCAAATTTCACCCGACAGTGATTATTCGCAGAATCTATGAAACTGTAGATGGCCCAGAGATTACTCAGCTTCTCAGTGGAATTACAGATAATCCTTATTGAACGTGGCTAACCTCATGGCCAAGTTAATGAGAAAGAACATGGATGTGAGAGCAGTCCCATCTCTTTAGATTGACATGACTTTCTTCCCTTGAGTCAAGGGAAGAAATTTAAAATAAGCCAGAAACCACTTTGTAGAGGTCCCGCCATAATCTCCGAAAGATGAATGCGGCACAGCCAGGGCTTAGCTATAAGCTCTTTGGAGGAAAAGCTTTCTCTGCGTCAAATCCCAAGCAACGTCTTAAGATTTTGATCAGCAACCCTTTGGAGGCCTTGAGAAAGAGAACTGACCCACAACCATCGAAAGTAAATCTTATGCTAATAATGTATCTCCTAATAAAACCACTGAGACTCAAACCCATGCATAAAAATGTATATCCAAAACTGGCCATCAATGAGTTTGATAGCATTGTCCTGGTTGGGGTGGGGATGGAGGATCTAAATTGTGAGCCCTTAGATCAATAAGGCATTCTGAGATTTATATATATATTGCCTTTGGACAAATTGTTTCCACACATTTTATGATTGCTTGTATTCACAATGTCTGGCCTAGTGTTTTCCCAGTTTGTTTTTGAGAGATAACAAGGCATGGATATTAAACAACTTGTCAAAAGTCACAGAGCAAGTCAGAAATTGATGGTCCAGCTTCCAGCCCTGGATTTACTGTCCTTGTCTTCATGTTCAGAAAAGAGAGTTTTAAAACCACACACAGTCATCACCAAATGTCAGCTTTACACACACTAATAAAACCAAGGGCGTTTTTGAAACCAGTTTTGTTTTGAACCCTTGCTCCCAGTGGTCCTTTAGCCTTCACATTTTAAGTATTACTTCTCCAGATCTGAAAGACCATGAAGAAAGAGGACAGAAAAATAAACCCTGTCTCACACTAAAAAATGTAAGTGGACTAAGCAATATATAGCTATGAAATAGTTTACTGGAGGGCTTGTCAGGACATGTCATATATTACTTTGGGGCCATTTGGAAATAACATAGAAATAACCATGTTTGTTTTGCTGAGCCAGTTGGCTACTGCTCCCAGTATAGAACACACTGAACTTGGCGACTGCAGAGCATGTTGGATGGTAGGTCTGACCTGAATCGCTCACTGATGCATCACCCTCTCCCAAACTCGGTTTCTCCATTGGGGTAGTGGGGTTAGAGCACTTGCCTTACAGACGATGTTGTAGACCAGATCGAGTATTCTAAAGTGTAAGCAGAATTTAAATACTAATATGAAATAACAATAAATCCAAATCCTCCAGGTGACCCTGACTCAGATCAACCCTGCAGGACACAGTAGAACTGCCGTATACATTCTCAAGGATGCAAATCATTACGGAAGCTGACAGCCACATCGACATCTTCGCCCCCACGAAGCAGCTACAGGGCTGAACCTGTGACTGAGGAGCTGAGTGCTTGGAGCACTGTGCCACCAGGGGTCATAATATTGATAAAAAATAATTTTTAAATGCCAGTAACAACAATAACAACAACAACGTTGTTACCAACTTAATTCTAACCCATGATCAGAATTGCTCTCTTGGGTTTGGGATGGCTGAAACCACTTAGGCTTTCTTTCAAGAATGCTTCGCATTTGTTTACATTGCCAACCTTTAAGTTAGTAGCTTAACACTTAGTTATTTGTGCCACTGAAGGAGTACAAAAGTAGTCATTAAAAATCAAAAAGTGCAAAATCTACCGCCCTCAGTCCATTTTAATTCACAGAGACCCTGTAGGGCAGAGAAGGACCTCGACTTAGGGTGGCCAGACTGTAAATCTTCATGGGAGCATACTGTCTCTTCTTTCTCCTGAGAGCATCTGGTGGGTTTGAATCAGTGACCTTGTGATCAGCAGACCAATGCTTAACCCACCGTGCCACCAGTGAACCTCCAAAGCAATAATAAATAAAACACATCTGACTTATCACCACCCTGTAGATGGCTTGCAAGGCTTTGTAAAGTTTTATAGGAGCAGACAGTCTGATCTTCCTGCTGAGTCGTGGCTGGTGGGCTTAAACACTTACTGGTGATTATCAGTCAAGCACTACACAATAGCACCAACAGTAGTTTGTACTAGCCACTGTCCTATGTGCTCACTTTATATTAGCTCACTACATCCTCATATCAGTCCCACAATAAAGGGAAGTATTATTTATCTTACTTGCTGCTGTTGTTGAAATATACATAGTAGAACATTCACCAATTCAACAATTTTTACTGAGTCAATTCGTCAAGTTATGTGGCCATTCTCATCTTCCCTTTCTGAATTGTTTCTCTCCTGTTAGCATAACATCGCCTCCTACTAACTGTCTTAGCTAGCCTTCCTGATGGCTGGTGCCAGTTTGATGGCCTGTAGATAACTCTTACAACACATTAATGTTCAAGGCCTACTGTCTTTACTAGTCAACCTAAAATATTTTGTGACTTAAATAAGACATAAGAGGACTTTTAAAAATGTGGAGTTAAAGATTTTCTTTCAGGAAATATTTTCAAGGACTTACCCAACTTGAGTGGCTTTAGAGTCTGGGTTTTAGGAAAATGTGAAATTCTACGTTGCACTTTGCCCCTTTTAGCCAAAACATTCAGTTACAGTAGCTGGGCGCCATCTAGTTCTGAACTCGTGGCACAAAGGGGAGCTGCTCATGGCATTTTTCAGCCACACGTTCCTGGAAATTCATGTCATGTAATGCTGTTTTTATATGGCTACTGAAACTAAAGCTCGAACATCTTTCACCCACCACCTGCAGTGTAATGAGCCCATACTGAAATGGCCAGAAAATGTGTCAGACGCCTCGAATCTGCAAATTAGTTGAGACCAGAACTTTGCAAACTTAGCAATCAACTATGGAATTTAGACTTCAAAGGCAATAACCTTGTTGAGAGAGAAGCCAATAATAGAGTAAGCTGTTGAGAAAATTGGCTGTGACACAGTGTTTGCATAGAACTACAGTATAAAGGTAGCAGATGGACATTGAGACTCCACTCAAGTACACCTTTAATGCAAGAACACTTTGCTCTAGTAAGCTGGCATTCCATGATGCTCACCTTCCTGATACAATTGCAAAAAAACAAATATGTGCATAAGCAAATGTGGTGAAGAAAGCTGATGGTGCCCTGCTATCAAAAGATATAGCCCATGAGGTCTTAAAGGCTTGAAGGTAAACAAGCGGCCATCTAGCTGAGAAGCAACAACATGGAAGAAGCACACCAGCCTGTGAGATCATGAGCTGTAGAAGAGATCAAGTATCAGGCATCAAAGAACAACAACAACAAAACATATCATTGTGAATGAGAGGGAATGCTGATTGGGGACCCAAAGCCCATCTGTAGGCAACTGGACATCCCCTTACAGAAGGGTCATGGGGAGGAGATGAGCCACCCAGGGTACAGTATAGCAATGATGGAACATATAATGTTCCTCCAGTTCTTTAATGATTCCCTCCCCTCCCTTGCCCCCCACTATCATGATCCCAATCCTACCTTACAAATCTGGCTAGACCAGAGGATGTACACTGGTACAGATAGGAACTGGAAACACAGGGAATCCAGGACAGATGATCCCTTCAGGACCAGTGGTGAGAGTGCCAATACCAGGAGGGTGGAGGGAAGATGGGGTAGAGAAGGGGAACCAATTGCAAGGATCTACATTTAAGCTCCTCCCTGGGGTATGTACAACATAAAAGTGGGTGAAGGGAGACATCAGACAGTGTAAGATATGACAAAATAATAAAAATTTATAAGCTATGAAGGGTTAATGAGGGAGTAGGGAGCAGGGAGGGAGGGGAAAAATGAGGAGCTGATACCAAGGGCTCAAGTAGAAAGCAAATGTATTGAGAATGATGAGGGCAACAAAAGTACAAATGTACTTGACATATAATAGATGTATGTATAGATTGTGATGAGTTGTACGAACCCCTAATAAAATGATTTTTAAAAATGAATTGTTTAATAAATGTCTATATAATATATGCATAATTTATACCATGTGTAAGTCTTCAGGTGAGTAATGTCTGCCCAATTTATGGACAACTCATACTTGTCCTTTAGGTTATGTAAATTTACATGCACTTTGACACTATGGAACCAGCACCTACCCACAATAAATTCTTCACCACAATCACCTTCACGTGCTGTACGAACAGCTTGTAAATCATTAGGAAAGTGCTGAGCTTTTCTTGCACTAAAATAATGCTAAGTAAAAACTGTATGCACCTATTAAAATTCACCTACAGATTTGACTTAAAAGACATGTTTACAAATGGATCTCATTTGTAACCCAGAGACTTCTTGTGTATATAATTTGCTATGCAAATTTTAAAATGTATAATGTAATTTGGTGGGGCAGGGGGTTAGATACCACGAAATCAGTTCTTGCTCATTGCAATTCTATGTACAACAAAATGAAACATTGCCTGTTCCTGCACCAACCATCCTCACAATTGCTTTCTGTTTGAGCCCATCAATACAGCCACTGTGTCAAGCCATCGTGTTGCAGGTCTTCCTCTCTATCACTGCTGTACCAGCAAATACACGTTATTGAAGGAAGTATATCTAAACTGATTTGTGGACTGGGGAAGGCATGGTGACCTCCTTGTAGAGGAATTGACATCAGTCTATGTTTGCAAAGATGTGGACCTTTTATTAGTCAAGACATTCCAGGTAAAGCACAATGTCAACATAGGAACAAAGTTCTAGGGACAATTTCATAAATAAGAAATTTTATTTCTAAAGGTTGCATTTTGAGACTAAAAGTGGGAAAATTGATCATGTCAAACCCACACACAGCTTTGAATAATGTAAACATTAAATGATTGGTCAACTACTAACTGAAAGCGTTGGATACTCTGTTAAAGGAGACCATACAAACCTCAGGGAGAATAGAATGGTTGGGGAAAAAGGAAGTTTCTGGCTTGAGTGAGTCCCATAGGTGCCTGCAGGGCGGATTCCTTTGCGGACATCAGGAGGTAGGTCCTTATGAGCACATGAGCACGCAGGAAACTTCCTCAGACACTCCAGGCTCAGAGCTTCCAGAAGAATAAAGCCAATGAAGGCATGTTCGTGGAAGCAGCGGAAAGGAGAGGAAAGGACATATTGCATTATGGAAATCTGATAAGACCACTTTAAACTATTGAAGAGCAAGGACGTTTCATTGAAGACTAAGGAGCGCCTGACCCAAGCCACGGTATTGTCCTTTGCATCACATGCATGTGAAGGCTGGACGTTGAATCAGGACAACTGCAGAAGAATAGTGTTGAAGGCCATTCAGACTCAGCCTCGAAATGGCTGAGGAGTCTCGTGACCTACGTGTCAGTGTTTGCTGATTTCTTCTGTGACTTTATGTTTTGAACAGACTGTCAAGAACAAGCAAGTATGCAAAGTCTGGGAAAATAGGTTGTTTAATTTTCCCAAGGATGTCTGCCTTGGCAAGAAGATAGAGCTGCTATGTGTATCAAATGTGCTTGCTTAACAATGAGATAATTAACCCCGGGTTGTTTCTGCATGGATATAAGGAGAATGATGAATAAACTCGGGTGCTTCAGTCCATCAGACTGCTGCCCTCCCCATAATTTCTGTCTCTCTTTTTTTCCTTAATCCTCACTCCCCCTTTTAGGACTGTTCGACTTGTCAGCTTGCTCCGACAAAATCGATGTATTTGAATTGTGGTTCCAGAGAAAAAATATTGAAACTACCATGGATTGCTAAAAGGACAAACTGGTCTTTATTGGAAGAAGGTGAGAGTGCTCCTTAGAAGCAAGGATGTCAAGACATTAGCTTATATACTTTGGGCATATTGTCAGAAGAGACCAGTCCCTGGAGAAGGACATCATGCTTGGTAAAATGGAGGCCAGTGAAAAAGGGGAAGGGGCTCACTGAGATGGACGGACACAGCGACTGCGTCAATGGGTTCAGTCATGGGGAGAATTGTGAGGCTAGAGCAGTACTATGCAGAGGTCACTATGGTGAGAGCTGACTTCATGGGGACTTTGAGAAGAATGTTATTGCTGTTAGGTACGATTACATTGAGTCTTAATCACATTGAAGACTTGATCTTCATCAGCAAGTACTTCAATTCCTCCTCACTTTCAGCAAGAAAGGTTGTGCCATCTGTAAACCATGGGTTGTTAATAAGCCTACCTCCAATCTTGATAGCACATTCTTCTTCATATAATCCAGCTTTTCTGATGTTTTGCTCAGCACACGAATTGAACAAATATGGTGAGTGAATACAACCCTAACAGACACCTTTCCTGATCTTAAACCATGCAGTATTCCCTTGTTCTGTTTGCACAACTGCCTCTTGATCAAAGCGTGTTTTGGAATTCTCATTCTTCTCAAGGTTACCCACAGCTTATTATGGTCCACACAGTCCAATGCCTTGCATGGTCAATGAAACACAAGCAAACATCTTCGGGACATTTCCTGCTTTGGGTCAAGATCCATCTGACATCAGCAATGATATTACTCATTCCACAACATCTTCTGAACCTGGCCTGAACTTCAAGCAATTCTGTCAATGTATGGCCACAGCCGTTGTTAGATGATCTTCAGCAAAAATTTGCAGTATCGATACTGTTCTACTGCTTGAGAATTCTGTTGGGTCACCTTTCTTTGGAATGGGTACAAACAAATATCTCTTCCAGTTAGCCGGCATAGAAGAGGAAGAGCTTCTCATGTCCATCAGCTTGCTGAAACATTGGAATGGGTAGTCCATCAATGCCTGTAGCCTTGTTTTTGGCTAATGCATTCAGTGCTACTTGAACTTCTTCTTTCTGCAACATTGGTTCCTATTCATATGCTTCCTCTGAAATGGTCAAATGTCGACTCGTTCTTTTTGGGTACAGTGACTCTGTGTGTTCTTTCCATCTTCTCTTCATGCTTCCTGCATCATTCAATATTGCACCTATAGAATCTTTCAAGTTTGCATGTCGGGGCTTGGGTTTTTTCTTGTGTTCTTTCAGTGCCAGATATGCTGAGCAAGTTCTCCTTTTTTTTCCTAATTCTAAGGCTTGACACACTTCATTATAATATTTGCCTTTGCGTCTCAAGCTGGTCTTTGAAATTTTCAATTTAGTTCGTTGACTTCATCCTTTCTGTCCATATGCTTCAGCTACTGTACGATTAAGAGCAAGTTTCAGAGCCTCCTGACATCCACATGGTTCTTTTCTTTCTTTCTTGCCTCATTAATGGCCTTTTACTTCCTTCATGAATGATGATGGTCTGGAAGAATATGGTCCAGAAAAATATTGTTTCTGTTTTAGCTACTGACCTTGCTTTCTGGAAAGGTTATGGAAGACCCTCCAACGGAGTTGTCACTGCTAAGGACTTATACAAATGGAAAGACTTTATTGTGTCTACACGAGCCTCGGTGCTGGAGACCAAGACCTGCTCTCTCTGTCTGGGATCATTTTATAAGAATGGGGAGTGAATTCAACAGGGCTGGTGGGGGCAGGTGGGGGAGGGGACTAGCCAGCAGTAGCCAGCTGGATTGAAGTGGTTCAAGGTCACTGGGGCTTTCCACGTGTTTCTTTGCCTCCAGAGCTGTGGCTGGTCTCCTCTGGAGCCAGAGCACGCTGTCCCAGCCTCAGTGCAAGTCAAAGTAGCACCGGACTAGTATTGTTAGATTTTGTGGGTGGGAAAGACCTTGGTTCTTGGCTTTGCAAGAGAAAAAATTCATGTTGAAGCCTGGTTTGTGATCCAAGTGGGTTTTTATAAAGGACAGAAGTTTCAGGTTTTACGGTCATGGAACAAGGGCAACCTCGTGGGACCGCACACTCACACATGGTAGCCTGAGGCCACAGAGTCCACAGCAATGGACGGGAGCTGGAGGGAGAGGGAAACAGTAAAAAGGGGGTGGGGAGGGGGTAGTCTCACAGTTCAGGTATTTGAGGCTTATGGCTGGGAGGGGTGGTCGAAAGTATTGGCTGGCCTCATTGGCTGGATTAAGCCCACCTGGGCCTAGTTTGGGCCTACCAGGTGTACTGCCCACCTGGCTTGGGCTTGAATTGGCATATGCCCAGTTTATCTTTATGGCTGGCTAAGAGCTTGCCTGATTCTCTTCCAACCTCCTGTAGGGAGGCTTCGGGCATGGAAAAGAACACGACCACCCCTGCCACCCCTGTCCCTGTTTCTTGCTGCCTAACAGTATTATTCAATACGATGTCCCTACCACAATACAAATCAAAGTAGTTGTACTAGTATTATTGAATACTACGTGTGTCACTAGGCTGAACTGTGCAAAACTAACAACATACATTAATAGCTAAAGAAAAAGGTTTATGTAGCAAAAATAAAATTGACTATTCCCAGATTCTGCCCTGCCTTGTTGACTGGCCTTAGGAGTTTACATTTTTTATTAGACAAATGTAAGTTCATTTGTTACTGATATTTCTTTTTTTTCCTCCCCCCAAACCATTTTATTGGAATCAGATACTGATACCATATTGTTCCATAGTTCAATCACATCAAGCAATAGTGTACAATTGCTACCACAATCCATTTCAAAACAGCCTTTTACTCCTGGAACCCCTTCACGTTTCATCAAAATCAGGACAGCAATGTGGTCTGAAGATTTTGCCTCCATTTCTAGTCAAGTAAGTGTTGCAGTTCTTATTGTTAGTTGCATCGAGTTTGCACTGACCCGTGGCAACCCCAGTCCAGTGATCTTCAGTATGTTTCTGTCCGTTGTCAATGGGTTGCTCTTGTTTGTTGTTGTTGTTGGTTTGTTTTGTCAATACATCACATTGAGGGCTTCTCTCATTTTTACTGGCCCTCTATATTACAAAATAAGATGTGTTTCTCTAGTGATTGCCTTTCCTGAAATGGAGTGCAATGCAAGCAAGTGCAAGTTTCTTCTGCGCATTTCTAAGGAGGATCCTGGTTATATTTCTTCTAGGATGTATCATACTTTATAGACCCACCATACAAAATCATGAACTGGTACTGAAAAATAATGTGTTTTACAAGCACTTTCATTCTAGGATTTCTGTACTTGTAAGTCATGTCTCCATTGTCATCTGCTGAAATGGTCCTCAATGGCTTAGGTACTATTTTCCAGAAACACAACTATAGCATGAAGTAGTCTGTGCTCAGGTTTCTCCATAATAAGGAATCAAATGACTATGTCCAGCTAAATGAATATCAAGTTATATTTTAATGAAAGGAAACAAAAAACGGGAGTGCCTTGAATTCTCCAATATCAATGTGCTACTTGAAGGTAACGATCATAAATGTTATGTCTTCTTTTGTGCGGCCTCCAGCTGTCGAGAGAAGGAGGTGGGTTGGTTTGGACCCATGTTAGGGTCACTATACGCAGTAGTACAAACATCTGACAGGAGCTTTCCGAAATTAATGCTCAGAGGATAAGAATGAATGGATGACTGCCAAGGCTGCAACATATGTGAATATAACGATAGAAACAGCCTGGCAAGCTTGCAGTACTGCTACAAGGGTACAAATTAAGTAGAAAAAAATGAGGTTGCATGCCAAAGACTTATTATAATTGTGTAGTAAAGGTGGATAACCTAATTGTTGGCAGCTGGACCATAACCAGTACCCACATAATAGGATTATGATATGTAAATTGATGCAGTTAAATCATTGTGATTGGCAGCTTAACCCATTCATGACCCAATCATTTCCTGCTATGAATTTGTGTTGATACCATGTGTTTTTATTAATGGAAAGTATGTTGAATCAAGGCATTTTTGAAAATTTTTTAGATCAAATAAGGACTTGAATACATTTAATGTGGGACAGAGATATCTCTGTATTTTGTAATGGGGTTGTGTGGGATATGTATGTCCCTCTGGACTCTGTAAGTAAACTTATTCATTACATATACATCTGTCTGGACTCAGAGGGTTAGGACTGATTGGCAATATATGGCCTTCTGGACTTTACACAGCCTTATAAATTCCTTGCCAGAGGTATACAGTTTAAGATGATTGAAAATGAGATATTTTCACAAACAGAATAGATACAAGAAAGTCAGCTTTGAAATAATGCAGAGGCACCCAGAAATCTTATAAAGCTTATATACTCATAAAGAAGCCAAAAGAGGCAAACTTTTGACAAAATTACACTTTCATAATTGATCACTTCAAAGAATACCCTGTAAAAATGGATTTGTTGGTAATGCCCATTTCTAACAGTTTTACAAGGTTCCCCATGCTTTATACACTGTCGGTATGAAACCTGCTACCAAACCCACTGTCGTTGAGTTGATTCCGCCTCACAGCAACTTTATCGAGGGTTTGTGAGATGTTAAGTCTTTAGAGAAGCAGGCCACTCATCTTTCTCCTATCCAGGAGCCATTGGGCTTGAACTATCGAGTTTGCTGTTAAAAACCCAGTGCTAACCAACAGCTCCACCAGGGCTCCCAGGGGAGGAGAATTTAGGGGGACACACAGTGCTATTTGGACCATAAAAGGGTTAATCTCTGACTTCCTGCAAGAATGTAATCTACATGAGAAAGGAATCAAGATCTGCATTTATAGCATTATATTTTAATTTATATCAGAACATTTTGCACATAATATTCTTAATAAATATTGGTGAAATTACATTTTTCAATGATCACATCTTCATTCAAGGAATACTCTCTGTCATCAAGTCAATTGTGACTCAAAGCAACCATATCGGACAGAGTAGAACATCCCTTTTGGGTTTCAGAGACTAAATCTTTACAGAGCCAGACAGCCTCATTTTTCTCTTTTGGAGTGGCTGGTGAGTTGGAACTGCTGACCTCAGAAACCCAACACCTAGACCACTATGCCACCATGACACCTTCAAAAATGAATACGGAAAACCATGCATTTAGAACATCTATGTTAAAATCATCATGTGTGATAAATTCTCTTCTGGGCTCTGGTAATACCAGGAACCCAGCAGGGACTGGTGCAAGTTTTTTGATTTGTCTCCTCCACTGACTGTAAGCTCTAGGGAAGCAAGGATCACCTTTAGTTTGCTGACCCTAGCAGGATCCCTGGAATGTGTTCAACTCCTCGTACCTCCCTGTCAACTCAGCCAACGTGGTGTTCTCCCAGAGGCAGTGAAGCTTAGTAGATTTCAAAATGTAGGTGAGCATTGCTCAGATTCGTGTGTAAGGTGTAATGCTGTTAGCAACGGAGCATTGCGAACCAGGTTAGACACAATATTAGTCAAAGCATATAATGCATAGGTTCCCAAAATGATTTTGTCTACTACCCTCTGTTTAGAAAACAAAAATTACTCAACGCCCCTGACAACTAAAAGCTTCTGCTCTACAACTTATAATCCAGGATAAAGTATAGGTATTGTTTTGCAGGCCTCCCTTGATGATTCCAGGGCCCCCAAGGGAAAGTATCACCCACTTCAGGAAATATTGATATAAAGCAAGCATCCTGGCAAGATGATGACATGAAAGAGTGAGCACTGTTTCTTTTTAGCCACTAATCTTGAATAAGTTACTTAGTGTCTCCAAGCTTATTTACATATATGTAAATGATGGCAATAACTATCTCAACTAACTATGTTGTTAGGTTATAAAAACCAGAGGGAAGAAAGTGTTTCGCGCAGCACCTTTGGTGCAGTTAGTGCTCAGCAAATATTGGTTCCTTGTTCCTCCCACCTATCACCCACCCAGAACATCCTCTTATTCCGGGTTGAAAAGCAAGTATAAGGGTTTAAGGAAATATTGGATTAAAGTCATCCTTGGTATGTGAGACTGCTCTGATAATTTAAAGGAGCACTTAAATGCAATTCATGGTGGCAATAGAAAAAGTCAGGTGGCATTGTGTGCCTGGAGAGGGAAATGTGTCCCAAGAGCCAGAACCACTTAGTGGTTCCTACATGAAGGTAAAGGAAGAGGATAATGGACATTAGCTTATAAACACTGCTTGGTTTGAACGTTACCTGCCCAGAGAGGCTTTCCCTGACCACCCTATTATTGGTAGGCACCCCGTTGTTTACTGTTATATACCTAAGACTGAGAACAATTTCTAGCTCATAACTAACACTAAACATCTGTTGAAGGAGTGAAAGAAAAAAGGTTAAGGAGAAGGAAAGAAAGAGAGGGAGACTAAATAAAGAGATATTCTTGACTTAGTTCTGAAAACTAGTAAATAATCAAAAGGAAGTCTTCAGAGATTTCAACGATGCTGGAAGCATTGTCTTGCTAAAAGTGAAAACATCCAATAAATTGTTGACTTGCTTTGCTGACCATTTAATTTCAGAGGAGACTGGGAATGTGATGACTGGTTTTAGGTATGAGGAGAGCCACTGGTGGGTGTCGTTTAAAAAATTATTAAAGGAAGTGATCAATACACTGCACAACTCTACCCGGTGAATTATAATTCTAAGTTCAGATGACAAAATCAATGATGTCCTGTGGCCAGGAAAACTGAAATCTCACTCAACCGTTAATGGAAAACTAAACCAATGCCATATGCCTCTTCTGAGTTAGACAGTATTGAGCTCTAATTATGTGAGGTAGGTGTCATGGTTCCCATCTTACACCTGGAAAATTGAGGTTCAAAGAATGAAATGGCTTGGCTAAGTTTGTCCAGCTAAGGGGTGGCATGATATTCACGCCCACAGTGAGCTAATTTAAAGCCCAGGCATATACCTTTATACCTTTATAGGGGGTTGACTTCCCTTATGGATAATAAAGAGTATTTTTCTCAAACCTATAAACTACCTTATAAAGGTTTAATATTGAAAGTCTGGATGCAATATAGAAACTTTATTAAGACCCTACCTAGTTTTATTTTAATAACTGCTTCTAAAATGAAAGAGTTTCATTTAAATCCTGTTTTTTAGTAGATTTCCAGTATAATACCCAAAGCAGACTTTCATGGAAAACTAGGCTGAGGGCATACTGAACAACCTTCACCTAAACAGAATGCAAGCACTCCTGATCCTGATCAAGTTCATGTATAATGATAATGCAAACCAAACCACGCAATTCAAACAAATCACAGAAACCATACTTAGTGTTTTAAAGAAGGAAAGCAAAGGGTAGAACCTATTGGTCTTAAAGTGACTTCTTCCTAAAGTCCCCTCACCAAGATGATAGGTGTTTTTAGGCACATGTAGAAGCTGCTGGCTTCTAGAAGTAAACAAGTTGAGCTTGGCTGCAGTAGAAGAGAGAGAGAGAGAGAGAGAGAGAGAGAGACAGAGACAGAGACAGAGACAGAGAGACAGA
Organism: Tenrec ecaudatus; assembly: GCF_050624435.1. Classification (NCBI taxonomy): domain Eukaryota; kingdom Metazoa; phylum Chordata; class Mammalia; order Afrosoricida; family Tenrecidae; genus Tenrec; species Tenrec ecaudatus. The sequence continues at coordinate 121,552,005 of NC_134532.1, forward strand.
CAGAGTCAGAGAGATAGAGAGAAAATCCAGAAGCAAATTTCTAAATAACTTGAAAGAAACCTCATGAGGAAATTGGTTTCCGTAAACACAGAGCTAAAAATCTCTAAAATTCCTAGGAGTCCTCAGGCAACATTCCATATTTTTCTTTATTTTATAAATTCATAGAATCTTTGCATTGCAATGCCTAGAGACAAGTGGAAGCTTAGATCCTTTATTTTTGCGACACAGAATAAAAGTTTAAGAAGGCTTGGTGACTCAGCCAGCACAGCATAGCTAGGTAGAAATTAAGCCTTTAAAATATTTTCTTGATGTTGGTAATGCTGTAGTTAGGTGCCTTTGAAAGCGTCCCAACTAATGGCAACACCAGTACAACTGAGCAAAAGGCTGAGGTCCTGCACCATCTTCACAGCTGTGACTAGGCTGAGCTCGTTATTGCACCGCTGGGTCCTATCCAATCCCACTGAGAGTTTCCCTCTGTTACTCGCCCATTCCTTCACCAAGCCTGATCTCCTCAGGCCCTGGGAAAGGATAGTTCATTAGACTTCGAAACTAAGCACCTGCATTTCAGCTGGCCTCAGTATAGCAGGCAATATTAGCAAATGACTACACATCCTCCTATGACTACTATTTTTATCAAGATTTCTAAGTGAAATCTTATCTAATAATAAAGTCTTTCTGAAGAAAATTGGGCATTTTGGAATAAGGATGGTTGCTGCATCTATAAAATGAGTTGAATTTGACACCAAGTGATCACACTTGTATTAAGAAGCTTCAGAGTGGGTTTAGTACAATCAGCTTCATACCCAGAGAGGGCCGGAGACTTTGGGAGAGAATTTAGAATAGATAGGATAATATTAGCAAAATTGTTGTTTACTAGATACCTGCCAGTTGGCACAGGATACACAGGGATCATTTTGGAGTGGAAAAGAGAAAGGATCAAGTGCATTGGAGATAGGAGTGAATGAGAGGGAGCTGAGAGAGGAATCCATGGAGCAAGACAAATTGCTGTGCTCTGGAAGCCCTGCTGTGCAGACGGACGTGTCCAGCAAGAGTGTAAATCTAAAACATTTTTACAGCTCTGCCAAGCTACATTTTTAAAAAAAAATCAAAAACCACTTTAACAATACACTTGGGAAGGAGAGGTTCCAAGAGTCAAGAAAGCACAGGGCTAAGGTTTCTGCTTTCCAGGCTGTATTCTCTTTGCTGTGCGTCCTACCAGGTCATAGCATAGAGATCAACGATTAGAGCAATATGCTCACAACTTGTTCCTTAAATGCTGCACCCCCGCCACCCCCACTTTTTTTAAATAGCATTGGCAGCATCTTGTAGGATTATTTTAATCATTTGCAACTTCATGTTGGACTTTGACATTGACCATTTTCCACTTTTGTTGCCAGCGTAGAACTTGGTCAGCTGTCACGCTGAACTGGCTCCACTCTATCTCTCCCCCTCGTCGCTGTAATGTGACCCAGTTTGGGTGATACAGAACACTTCACCCTTCCTAATCACAGCAGCTTGGGAGAAGCTCTTTGTCCGGCCTGGGAAGAGCCCTCACAGAACTTTACAATGGCGTAGGTCAAATGTGGGTCCTTCCAGGGAGTAACTGAACGTTGGGTATAGGGAAAGGTTGTTGTGAGTGAGAAGCATTTAAATAAATAAATAAATAGATAGATAGATAAATAAATGAATGAATGAATAAATAAGTAAGTAAAAGGCCGTGCAAAGTCTCTGCTGATTAGTGCGCCAGAACTCTGTGTTCAGATGGCACATTGGCTTCCTGTGCCACTGGGGGTAGTTAAGGGGACAGAGACAAGCTGGAAACATCATGGGCCCCAGCGACAGCACCCCCTGCTTTTTGAATACAGGTAAGTTCATGTCACTGAACCTTGGCTGGAGGATCAAAATGTGGGAGTACACACGAGCATTTTGAAGGCAGTATACCAGGAAGGAGTCTGTGGAAGCCCTTTGTGTGCTCCAAGATGACGTGGAGGGGTTGGCTATCACTTTTAGCAAGCAAAATTACTTCCTTTACCGGTACCCACTGCTTACCCGCGCATGCCCACAAGATGCAGCTGGAATCATGTCAGCTAATTCATCATATTTTATTTCTTTGGTTCAGATTAACTTCAAGAAAATATTTTTGTAGTAGTGTGCTATATTCTCGATGTCTGATTACATGTGAAAATGAACATATCATTGATGAAATTCACTGGGGACAGGAAGCCCCCAGAGTCTGACCAGCAGAATTAGAAACTGAAGGTAGGAGAGGGGTCTTGTTGGGAGCCAAATTATCTTTTAGATGTTGTAATCGACATTAAAAAGGGAAAGTTTGTTTCTAAGGTATGGACTATTTCATTGGGAAGAATTGATTTGATTGAACAGATAAATATCAGTAAATTCTGTGCATTATCAATTTCTTAAAAACTTTAATAAAATCAGTTCCTCCTAATGAAATGACCCAGGCAATTTTTTTAAAATGATGTTCACACTCATCAAATTTCCAGTTTTCTGCACACACACACACACATAGTATTGCTACATGTAGGTATACTGATCTCCTGGAAAATAAATGTAGACAATTTTATTAGCTAATACAGAATTCCAAATACAATAAGACTTGGAGGGAAAATTATTATTAGGATAAATAAAACAAGATGGAATTGAGAGCAAAAGGAAGACTATTATCATATCATACTGTTGATATGCAAGATAACTAAATGTACAAGAATAAATAAGCTGAATCATTGTGTAAAATGTCTGATAATCATAGTAAGGAAGAAAACAAAGGGAATTATGCAGCAAATTTCAAAACAATAGAGTGATTAATCATGCACCACAAACATGAGCTATTCTTGAGAACTTCCCTAGAGCTGTCTCCAGCTCACAGCCACTCCGTGCACCACAGAACGAAATGTCCCACTCTGTCCTGTGCCATCCCCATAACTGGTTGCTGAGTGGACCATTGTGATACACAGTGCCTTCATTTCTGATTTTGAGGCGATTTCCAAGCCTCTCTTCCTAGTCTATTTTTGACTGGAAAATTTGCTGAAACCTATTCCATCAGAGAGCAACCCAGACCCTCCACTCCAACCCGATTGCTGACAATCCAATTCTGAAGCACCAATGTGTCCCATTAGAAATGAAGGCATCAGGAAAACATGATGGATATATTTTCTGCTTTTCAAACATCTCCAGCTTTGTTAACATCATCTATTTCAAACTAGGTTCTTGGGTGAAATTTTAGATACGATGTCCTAATCAATCAGATGTGAGAGAAAAGATAGGAGAAAACTAGTTCAGAGTGAGCAAATTCTCAATTAATAAGCATGCCTTCCCAATCTGACAGTTATATATTTTTGTGAAAAACTGAAAATATCCAATATGAAAGAAAGAAAGATGACTTCCTTTTGCAAAACATAAGTCTGATTTCATAATTCTGAAATACCCAGGTTATTTATTTTAATGTCATTCATTATCTTAAAGTTTTTTCAATGAAAAAGTTATAAATTCAAACGTGATTCAAAAGGGGAGATGATTTCTATAAACAGCTTCATGTTTATACCCAAACAGAATAATAAGTAGCAAATTGTCTACTTCAAGGTCCCATGACCCCTTGGTAAATTCTGAGAGAGCATTGTAAGCCGCACAAATCATATCATTGAGCTCCCAAGGCCATAAATGACATCGGAGTGCCAAGAGGTAGTCAGGAACACAAAGACCCACAGGACTAGCGGGCTGCAGGAGAAATGTCCTAGGAAACAGGTTGATTTCCCCCAATTCTTCACAACAAGCATATCTCTGCTGCCTCAATTTTGCCCCTTGCTTCCTTTCACCTCTGCTCTGCACACATGATAGCATGGTCTCATAGGAACCAGATTTCATTTCTTTCCTAACCTGCCCCCACTCCTGTTTTCCTCCTTTTCAGATTTGTTATTAAGGTAGCTATGCGGATTCTAGTTTATTGGTTGTTTTCCTGTTTGTTACCTCACTTTGGGAACTGGATTGATTGATCCAATGGCTACACAAAACACCAGGAGAATAAAGCAACATTTCTAATCTAATATAGCTACATATTTCCCACTAAGACTTTTCACTCCAAATTTATGTGGCTAGCACAGCACTGAGATGGAAATACTTCCTGTTATCATTTAAAAGTTCAGTTTTCACAATTGATCATTTCCCTTGTCCCAGATTGGATGGACATTGGACATGCCTGTGCCCACAGGATGCAGGAGCGTCCACACAGGCTGGGCCCTCACTCTGGCCACTCGTGTTATACAGTCAAAAGATTGTACAGAGACTTACCCAGAAATCTAACTTCCAGAAATGATGCCCAACAGAAGACAATGTGTTAATATAAATACACATCAATGAAAATGTTCTGAACTCATCTATGAGTCATTCTCAGCCATAGACAACCGTATTCTGTCCTCAGATTTGTTGCTGAAATGTACAAACATAGCAGCCACAGAATAAACCCTAAAGACATGAGAGCATTTGGCTCCTGCGAGGGGAAAACCGATTTCCCCACGATATGATCCCTGAGAAACAGCCGGGACGTGAGTGCCATGTGGAAAGTAGCATGCCTATTAACTCATTCTCCTTCTCAAAATCCTGAAACCCAATCATATGGTCCACATTATGAATATGCAGATGGTCTCAATGCAGTTATTTATTAATTTTTCTCTAATGAAAGCCATCAGGGTAAAATAATGCAGCGGTTTAGGAAGCTGATTCAGCTGCGTCTCTTTCTTCCTTTTGCCTAAAGCGCAGCAAAGTCTCCACACGTTGCTGTAACGTGGGGGCCCTTGCTTCCAAAGGAAGGCGAGAGAAGAGAAAAGCGGCAGGCAGGTTTTTCTTTTCTTGCGTGCTTTGTGACAAATGGTGTAATTTATGAAGGAAATATATTTTAGAAATGAACTTTTCTTACATATTGTTTGGATAGAACTCACCTTTGTCACGTCTTACGCAAATTTCTCTGACTTTGGAGCTCCTGTGTCTGTCCTTCATCCAGCAATGATGTTGAAATCAAGTCTATCGAGCTTGGCTGTCAGCCTTCCTGCACAGACAGTGACTGGCAGCTGAGCATCTCAGCTGGGCCTATTGAACGGCTCAAGGTAGAAAAGTCTGACATTCTCTTAGAAGATACCAGGCCTGCCTTTGGGAGGAAGATTGGGATAGACAATGGGTCACAAGTACATACTGAACAACTTCTGGTTTGCAGACATCACCCACAAGCCTTGTGATATTATGTAATGACTCTTACTTTAAAATGATTGAAACAACCCCTACTCTCAACAAATTCTTCATTACAATCACCTTCACTGGTTGCTGATGAAGCTTTTCAATCATTGAAAAGGCTCTGAGCCTTACCTTTCACTAAGGCTAAATAAGAACTGCATGCACCTGTTCCAGTTCACCTACAAATTCCACTTAAAGATCTAGGGACATAGGTTCTCATCAGGAACCCATAGGCTGCCTTTATTAGCCCACTTGTAATTTGCAAATAGCTCTAACAAAGTAATTCTAACCCCCAAATGTTCTGCCTCACCTGAACGGTTTCAGTCTCTGGTCCATTAGCAACTATAAACCATTTTATTTATCAAGGCATTGTTACAACAATAGTCCCAGAGATGGGGGTAAGTATTCTTATGAAGGTAGATTTAAATTCATAAAGTCATCTTGCTTGATATCATTATTCATGATGCATTTATGCTGAGAGATGTGGTATTCAATCTTCATTGTAAAAAGTGGAAAAATAACGACAAGAAGTTGTAGGAGAGGGAATGTGTGATAGTGTATCTCCATGCTGTGGGTTACAAAGGAAGCTGTTCAGACCCGCCCGGTCATGCCACAGGTCTGTTCCCAGGAAGATTTGCTGTCTCAGACAGCTACCTGGCCAACTGATGAAGGGACTCATATTTGTGCTGATTCAAAAGAAAGGTGGCCCAACATATTTAGAAATTATTGAACAGTATTGGTTATCTCACAAGCGAGTGAAATGTGGGCGACAATGGTTAGAGCAGCTCACTGAAAGGAAGATGCCAGAAATGCAAACTTGATTAAAGGGGGACATGATAGGAGAGATATCAGTGCTGATATCACATAGATGTTGACTGAAAGGAGAGAATACAAAACAGATGTATACTGGGGTCTTATTGACGATGCAAAGGAATTCAGCTTTGTGGATCAAAGCAACCTATGGACAACACTGAGACGAATGGAAATGTCAGAACGCTTTATTGTGACCACATGGTACCTGTCCATGGACTAAGAGTACATTGTATGAATAAAGCAAAGGAATACTCTTTAGTTTGAGATCATTAAAAATAGGCAGATCAGAAAGTTTAATTTCCTTTGACTGTACTTTTTGAGTCTGTATGCTGAGAAAATAATCCGAGAAGCTGGATCATCTGAAGAGGAACAGGGCATCGAGGTTACTAACAATTTGTTCTATGCAGATGACGCCACCTGGCCTGCGGAAAGACAGGAGGGCTGAAGGTAAGGACTGCGGCCTTCAGTGTGGATTCTCACTCCATGTACAGAAAGTGAAAATCCTCTTGACTGGACCAGTAGAAAGCACCAGGATAAATGGAGGAAAATAACAACGTTTCAAGGATTTAATTTTGCTTGGATCCACAGCAATGCATATAGAAGCAGCAGTCAAGAAATCAAATGCACTCTGCCACACAAGGCCTCTTTGAAGTGTTCAAGAGTAATTTTAAGGTCTCATATGCACCTGACCCAAGCCACGGTATTTTCAGTTGCCATGTGTGCATGTGAAAGTTTCACAGTGAATAAGGAAGACTGGCAGAGATACTGATGCATTTGAATTGTGTTGGTAAGAAGATTGGAAGTACTGTGGATGGCCAAAAGAACAAATAAATTTATCTTGGAAGCACAATCAGAACATTCCTTAGGAAAGAGGATGACAAGACTTTGTCTTACATACTTTAGATGTGTTATCAGGAGAGGCCAATCCCTGGAAAAGGGTATTATGGTTGATAAAGTGGATGGTCATGGAAAAGGAGGAAGACTTTCAAGAAAATGGATTGAGACAGTGGCTGAAATGCTGAGCTTAACCCTAACAATGAATGTGTATCCAGTACAGGAACCCGTCGTGCTTGATTCTGTTGTGCGTGGGGTCACTTTGACTTCAAACCCACTCCACAGCCCGTACCAACAGCAACAATGCATGTCAGAATCAACTGGATGGCAGTGATTTGGGCTTTGGTTTTTTTTGTTTGACCTCAGAACCTGATTTTCTGAAATAGTAGTCTTTAACCCAGTAAAACAAAACTAAAAATAAATACACGAATGAAAGCAATACGAAACCTAATGCAATGTTGATGTTTGTCAGTTTGTACCCATGTGCTGGCACACATCCGTCTCCAAGTCTTAGGAGAAGACAAAAACCTGAGACTGAAACCTACTGAAAATCAAACTTTTCTTTCCAAGGACAACTCAGAGACAAAATAAATATTCCCAAAAGTAATGTATTTCTCATTTCAAGTAGGAATCCTTTTGAAAATTTTACTAATCTAAGCCAGAATTGTGAATCACATAAATCACCATCTGATGCTTAGGGAAAATTGGAGTTATGGATACTGTAAAATCTATTTGGGAAAGTCACACTAGTTGAGTCTTTTGAGGGCTCTTTTGGCCATGAGGAGACCAGGATTATGCGGGATGATAGTTCCTTCTGGGCTGCTGCCGATACAACGGAGAAGACACAGACTCAAGACAATGAACTATGTCTCCTAGGCTCATACTTAACTACTTGTAAAATCACCAAGCACTCATTTCAAGCACACCTTCTCTACCTCATTTTGCAACTCTGGGTCTGGGATTCTACAGACAACTGTGAGGCGTGGCTAGCTGGGACCCCCCGAGGCTCTGCCAATAGGGGTCAAGAAGGGAGGTGGAAGGGCTGGAAGGAAAGAAAGGTGCCAGTTGGTCCTGAGTCCCTGACTCTCTTTGATTTCCATCAGCATCGTTTCGTGGTTCTTCTTCTTTAATACAGCAGTAACAGTTATTTCCAGTAACAGAAGTGTGTAATTGAGCCTCATGACATTACTTCAGAGCTTCTACAACCCATCTTACCTTGTTTCTTCCAGTTCCCAGAGCCGCTGCCAATACCCACTCCCCAGAAGGCGGCATCCCAGGCACATGAGGCTCCTCTTCTGAGCTCAGTGATCCCAGCAATAGCCAGTATCAATCTTCAAAAGGTCCTCTTCCATGCTTCTCAATCTTTTCCCCTTATTCAGTCTGCCCTTGAGGTTGTAGCTGCTTCCTGCAGGTAGAAATGACGGCACAATTTGTGGCGCCCAGGGAAAAATGAAAATGTGGCCACTAGGAAAAATAATGACTCATGATTTCAAGATAGTGACAACAGTGGTTGTTGTGATGTCAGCTGCCTTTGGGTGGAGGAAGACCAATGGTCACATCATGCACAACAAAATGCTATCTCCACCGTCCTCATGGATTCATCGAAGACTGGATCATTGGGCTCCATACATCATTTACTGGCTGATTTTTAGAAGTAGGTCATTACATCTTTTTCCCAAGCCATCTTAACCTGGAAGTTCCACTAAAACATGTTGAGTCTCAGAATAACTCTCCTCCACCGACAGACAACAAACCTCCACTGATAGATGGTGGTGGTGTGCTTGAGGTGCCTTGTCCGGGAATTGAACCCTAGTCTTCTGCATGGAAGGGAAGCACTAACTGAAGTACCACTGCCTCCTCATTAAGCAAGCATGGAACACTCCTTCTGAGCATGGGTCCCGAGCAAATGCAGAGGTCACACACACCAGAAAGTTGTCCTGTGATACGTTAGTGCTTCATTTGTTCCTTACATGAATTTCTCTGTTAATCCAACTGTTGTACTTCCCATCCCATGACCTTCAAAACCTATCCTTCTGTTTCTTAAAGTGAAGGAGCGGTGGGTGTTTGTCTCCAAAGGGGCAGTGGGTCTCTTTTCCTGAGCTCTCTACCGAAAGAAAGGATAACTCATAAATAAATATATATGTTTCACCTGTGAGTTAGTTAGTTTATTGTGCAAACCTGGCCAGTAAACACACGTAGGGTTGATTGAAGGGCAGAGGGCAAATGGCTTAGTGAGCCTCGCCTTTCTAGTTCTCAGTTCTCTTGCTTTCTGATGGTCACACCAGGGTGCAGCTGCCTTAGCAGTTCCCTGATTCAATTGTCAAGGCTCACTTCCTGAAAGATATCCCCAAGGAGAAGCCACATGGAATACCGCAATGCAGCCCCGGGTGCTGGAGCAGCTGTGTGGAGACACCTACCAGCACTGAGATGCTTACACGTTCCTTGACTCGGCTTTCTTCCTGCAGTCAACATCACTGTGTCTGCTTTGTGAGTTGGAGGAGGACTTTGTGGATTGGTGTTGGACATATGGGTTAATGTTAGACTTGTGGGCTTGGGCAGCACTGGGTTGGGATGTTTTCTTAATGCGCACTTAACCTTTATATGAAACACCTTATTATAAATGAGTTGCTGTGGATTTATTTCTCTAAAGTACCCAGAATAATACAACTGGTAACCTCAGCCATGCTGCCAATTGAATGCAGTGCCCTCGGGATCAGTGTTCAGAAGTCCAAAATTTAAATGATCTCAACATATTCATTTTATTCCACTACTCCAGTCTGTTGCATGACAATCTATCCGTGAATATTCTGAACATTCAGACTCCCTGAAACATACAATACCATATTCTCAGTTAAGATAGGTACAAGCCACCTATCTGATATAATATTTGCTTCCCAACATTTAAATAAAGTAGAAAAATTGATAAATATGAACCACTTAGATTTTTAATTCCTCAACGGTCTTGGCAAGTTGGAAATGAAAATCATGTGGTGGTAAGCATTACGTTAAACAATCGTTTCCCAGCCTGATGAAATATTGCATCCATCTCCCCTATCTCTTTCAGGAATGAGAAAGCAAAGCGATTCCTCTGGGCAGCAAGGACTAACATAAGGACGACCAATTATTAACTTGAGCTCTCTCAAGAAAAGAGCCATCCTCAAGCATCCTCAGCTGAAGCGTCTGCAGAATGGAGCTCACTCAAGCCTTAGGTATTCAAAATATGACTTACTTTAATCAGTAATGGGAGCATGTCAGACACTTAGGCCCCAACGAGGGTGTGATTAAGGACACCTAGGACCGCATCACCAAAAGGCTCTCTCAACAAGCCTAAGTACTGTATATCTTCTTAGAGCTGGTGCTTAGTGGACATTTGTGATCCATGAGGTCATGGGAGTAGGTACTGGGACAGTTACTCTCATATTTAATTTCAGCATAGGTGCTATGCTCACTTTACTCATGGGGGAACTTAGGCTCAGGTGAGTTAGTAAATATGCTGATGATCACATTGAATATTAGGCAACATATATTTCCACAAATATATCATTTCTAGAGCCTCTGTTGTTCAATTGTTTTTTAGAAACAATTATTTCCCTTATAAAACAAATTAAGTTCATATGTTATTAAGGGACCCTTTTCTTCAAGTAGCGTTACACCTAGATAAATCATTAGAGACCCCCTTAGTGAGCAATGTTATTTGGCCCACATCTTACTTTCCAGTAACTTCTTGGCCCTCACAGAGAAGATGGCACTAAAGGCCTCTGAGAATTAATCTAATCGTGTCAGCTCTATGTCTAAATGGATCCACCCATATCAGATAAAATCTAGAAAATTCAGTCCATTGTGTAAAAATTTTCAAATATCTGGCTGTCTGCTTCTATAGAGACAAGATGTCTGAATATCTGGGTGAATTGTTTGACTTGTATTTGTTTGTCTTTAGTCTGTACTTGTCCATCAATTACATGGCAGGCAGGTTCCTTAGCTATATAGCTATATCTCCCTATTTTTATTTATTTATGTATCTGTGTATCTATCTATCTATGAAAAGGGCTTGCAGGTCATAGCTGACCTCCTCTGGCTCCACAAAAGAGAAGGAGTTTCCATCTTCACATGTGCTAAAAGACAACTTTATTTACCTATTTTGACAACAATTGTTCCTCCCATGATACTCTACCTTTCTGCTGAGTTCAATAATTTATTGCAATGGCCGCATACAATTCATAAGTAAAACTCACAACTATAGGGTTTGTGGTAGTTCCATAATCTGGTGTCAATTTGGGACTTGAGAGGATGAAGGGTGAAGGAGTAAAGTCTAGTCTGTCAATCAGGATATAGCCAATGAGACCTCTGTATGGGCATGGCCTTCTCTGAGGATTCTGGGAACTCCAATATTTCCTTCTTGGAGGTGAGAGACACTCTCTGCTCATTCCCTGAGAGACTCTCTACTGACAAGACACATGAAGCTACGCTGATGGCAGTGAGAGCCCTGAACCAGGAGAAGCCACGTGGAAACCCTGCATGCGCTGAGAGGCTTACACCACTGGATCCACAAGGTTTCTCACCCAGTGGCCTGTGATCTTCCTGCATTTTGGTGCCATTGTACATGTTTCATGAATCTGAAGAGGACTTTATAGGTTGGTATCAGACATATAGGCTAATACTGGACTTATGGGCTTGGATTGGACTAGACTGGGATGTTTTCTCAATGTTCAATTGCTCTTGTATATAAAGCTCTTTCCTATACACATATGAGTGTCTATGAATTTGTTTCTCTATCCACCTGGAAGTTGGCTGCAATCTTTGAGGTTAGCAGTTCAAAACCACCTGTCACTCTGCAGGAGACAGACAAGGTTTTCTATTTCCATAAAGAGTTAGTGTCAGAAATTATCTTTACTATAGGGTTGCTATGAGTCAGCATCAACTCCATGGCAGTGAGTGAGTGAGTGAGTGACAAAGATCTGGATAGAATAGTTATATTAAGCTATTTCATTTGACCATGCTTTCCATTACATCCCCTGAGAGGTGCAAACCATTCATGCACTTGACTACTAAACAAAAAGTTTGGAGGTTCATGCCCAAGTGCACCTCACAAAAAGCTGGTAATCAACACTGAAAAACCAACCATTGAAAACACTACAGAGCGGATCACCAACAGTGACCCACCCTGCTGTTGACTGCCTGTGACTGGACTGCCTGCATTGCTTTACAGAAGACTCCACTGCTTCCTTTAACTTGGACCCAGCGGCCCTCGTGAGTTGAAAAACTTCCAATGTACTAACTGTTCTACAGACGTGAGTTGAACTGAGTCCTCTGTACTGCTCTGTGGACTAATTAGTTGATACACTCCTTCACACTGTATATCTATCCATATATATACAAAGAAAACACTACAGAGCACAGTTCTACTGTGATACAGATGGGTTGCCATGAGTCAGCATGGACTCACCCAATGGCAACTTGCTGAAGCATATAGCTAGAGATAGAATAACAGGAGATCTGTATAATATTTCCTCTTACTCATTTTTGTCTGTTTATGATTCCTCTTATGAAGGATCCATATTTTCTTTGTATAAATCATCATATTAAGCATACAGGTAAACATATGGATTGGAATTTGCATCCATGAGTAAGCATAGAACAAATAGTTGGCAAGTGAGAGTAGGGTGCTAATTATCCAGCTAAAAGAAGAGATAACCTTGCAAAAGAATTTTCAGGGCAACTGTGCCTCTGCAGATCCCCAAATCTTTAAATCTACTTAAAATTCTGTGTGGAAAAACAACGTATTCAATCAAACATGGTGAGCACAATGTGCAGCGTTTCTCTCTTAAACACATACAATTTAGAAATGTAAAGAGTGTAAGGGGGAGAAAAACCTGCAGAGTTGTAAAAATTCAGGGAAAGGCGAGTCTGATTATGCAGACAGATGGCAAGCAACGAGATTGTTAAAACCATCTCAGTGCATACCAGAGACCTCATTTCCCAAAGAGCAGTAAATAATAGCAGTCCAGGGAGCTCAGTATTAGGCTGAATCAGCAAACAATTCTCTTCATTGTTCACTCATTACTTGCACATATTTGCGCTTCTTTAATGTCAACAAGGTGGAATCATCAGCACATCACAAGTTGTTCATGAACCTTCCTCTCATCCTGAGCTTGCATTCTGCGTCATATCATCTGGCTTCTCAGATTATTTACTCAGCGTGAAGATGGAATAAGTATGAGGAAATGATACAACTCTAGTACGTATCTTTCCTGATTATAAAGCACACACAGTACCGCCCGTTCTATTTAAAATTAGATCTTGTTCTACGTAAAGGTTCCTCGGGAGTGCAATGAAGTGTTCCAGAACGAGCATTCTGTGCAACATCAGGATTCTTGATCCACGCAGGTAAATGCCTCTACGTCGTCAATGAAACACAGGCAGACATCTTTCCAGCCTTCTCTGCTTTTAGCCAAGCTCTATTGGATACCCCATGCATCATATCCTCTTCTGAATCAATCTTGAGTTTCTATGTTCAGCAAAATTTTATTCAAGTGTAATATTTATGATATTGTTCAATAATTTTCATATTTTGTTTCATTGCATATCTTCGGTATGGGCAGAAATGAGGAACTCATGCAGTCACTTGGCCAGATGCCTGTCTTCTACATTTCTGGGCATCGATGAGTGAGCACCTCGAGCCTTGCATCCATTTGTTGAGATGTGTCTGTGGGTAACAGCCAGTCCTTGCACTCCTCTCTGTCATCAATGGCACAGTGGAGTTGGACTGCTTCCTTCAGTTACATCAGATTATGATCATATGCTGCTTCCTGAAAGCCTTGAACATTGACCGATTCTTTTTTGGTAAATTGACTATTTGTTCTATCTCCTTCTGATGTATATTTTGCCAATAAAATCATTCCATATTGCAGGCTTGAATGTTTTCTTTAGGTTTTTTTCCCCCCAGTTTTTGGAATTCTGAGTGTTAAACTCTGTTAAACTCTTTTATTGCCTAATTCTTTCTTTGCTTTAGTTACTCTATGCTTAAGCGCGAGTTTCAGGGACACAACTTGGCTGAAAGCAAAGAGTACTTGAAGCACATCCTGATGAAAATCAAAGACTATTTCCTTTAGTATGGATTACATTTCGATTAAAAAACAAACAAACAAGCCAATAATCCCACAATTGGGCCAATAAGAAACATCATGAGAAAGGAAGGAAATTGGTAATTGTCAAGAATTTCATTTAACTTGGTTCTATAAGCAATGACTATGAAAGTCATTCAAGAAATCAAATAGTATATTATATCGGAGTTATCTGCTACATCTGACCTCTTTAAAACGTTAAGTGAACCTGCCACATAGAGGTGCGCCTTGACCAAGCCATCGCGTTTACAATCACATCATATCCTTGTGAAAACTAGGCAGTAAGGGGGGGGGGATCACTAACTTTTTGAGTTATGATATGGATGAAGAATATCAAATAAATTATGGCTTGTCAGTAGACTTAATTCCCAAGAATTTTTTTTAAGATAAAGAATAATCAGAATACTCCTTAGAAGTCAAAAGATATAGCATCTGGGATCTTAAAGCCTTGCAGGTAAACAAGCGGCCATCTAGCTCAGAAGAAACAAAGCCTACGTGGAAGAACCACACCAGCCTGTGTGACCACGAGGTGTTGAAGGATCAAGTATCAGACATCAAAGAACAAAAAGTCAAATCATTGTAAGTGAGGGTGAGTGCAGAGTGGAGACCCAAAGCCCATCTGTAAGTAAAGATACACCCCCTTGCAGAAGGGTCACAGGGAGGAGATGAGTCAGTCAGCGTGCAGTGTGGCAACAATGAAACTTACAACGTTTCTCTAATTCTTAAATGCTTCCTCCCTACCCACCCCCTACCCGCCTACATCATGATCCGAATTCTACCTTCTACCTTTCAAATCTGGCTAGACCAGAGGATGTACACTGGTACAGATAGGAGCTGGAGGCACAGGGAATCCAGGACAGACGATCCTTTCAGGACCAGTGGTGAGAGTGGCAATACCTGGAGGGTGGAGGGAAGGTGGGGTAGAAAGGGAGAACCAATTATAAGGTTCTATACATAACCTCCTCCTTGAGGTATGGACAACAGAAAAGTGAGCGAAGGGAGACATCAGACAGTATAAGACATAAAAAAATAATTTATAAATTATCAAAAGTTCATGAGGAAGAGAGAGTGGGGAAGGAGGGAGGGGAACATGAGGAGGTGATACCAAGGGCTCAAGCAGAAAGCAAATGTTTTGAGAATGATGATGGCAATAAATGCACAAATGTGCTTGATGCAATGGATGTATGTATGGATTTTTATAAGAGTTGTATGAGCTCCCAATAAAATTATTTAAGAAAAAGAACAGAAATTCAAATCCAGGTGGCCTACCAGCAAAGTTCTTGCTCTTAGTTTTAATATCATTCTATTTCGTGTTGAAATAAGTCTTTAAACAACCATGGCACAACTTTTAGCAAACAATAGACCAGCCTACAAGGTGAAAAATAATATTAGGGAACTACTGTACTCTTTAGGGCAAGCAACTAGACAAGATCCAAGGGCAGGCACTGGCCAGGAGGTACTATCTCGAAGGCAGGAAGGAAAGAAAGAAGGGAATGGAAACCGGAAACCCAGGGAGGGTGTGTCCTGAAGTGTGTTATGACTCAAAATGTGTACAAGTTGTTGAATGGAAAACTAACTTGCTTTATAACCGTTCACCCATGTCCTAACAATATTTTTAGACAGAATCCTTTGAAAGAGTTTTCCAAAAGGCCAAATAACATGGTGGCTATCCTGCTACTAAAGTCTATACTCAAGCAAGACCTTAAGGTGTTTTAAACCTCCCTGCCACTTACGTTACAGATAGATAGGGGAAAATGTATATCTATAAAATGGATGCATTTATTTACATGATAAAATAATGTAATCATTAGTATTTCCATAGTTTCTTAGAAAACAAAGTCAGAATAAACAGTAAATTTAAGGATTTTTTTAAAATAGAAAACTTTATCTTCTAGTCATGTAATTATATATGCTCCACAAAGAAGAAATAAATTGGTATTTCATAAAAACTGGAGAAGCAGATTGAAAAGTGTTCATATCCTACATACTCTAAACTTCAAGTGACTTGATGGTAATTTTTAAATATTTACTGCCTGGTGTTACTCTATTTACTTGTAAATGTAAAATTCCAACGGCTCATTTTTTAGAATACTATTGTAAGTGTTGTCATCGCTGCTACCCACGTTGTCCTCCCAAGGTCAGATGTAAAGAGAATCTGCTATAAAATCAGTTCTGCATGCTACGTGTAACTCAGTTAACAGTTTGGCAGCCTCTGGTATGAACAGACATTTTTTATGATACTAATAAATACGACATGTCTCTAATTCTCTCTCTTGAGAAGGAAGGAGATAGACTTATATTAAGTACAGTAATTGTAATAACAGATCACCTTAGATAAGTGCTAGTCTGGAGAAATAGCAGTTTATGGCAACAGCCGAGAAAGCTATCTGGGAAGTCTTGTGGAGGAGTTGTGATGTGAGATACTAGGGCAACAACGACAAGCACTTGGGAGAAGGGCACTGGGGGTGCATGCCAGCTCTAGGGAATGTATCTGGAATGGACACAGCACAGAGATGGTGTCGGGCTGAACTCTTCAACAGGGCTGAAGAGAACACCCAGGACCAGATTGCAGAGACTTGTGTCTTTTAACTAAAGAAGCTGGACTTTTCTTAAATACCAGAGAGAAAGGTCAAGGCATAAACGCATGTGATCCTTTCTAACAATCTAATTTTTCTCTTCAGTAAGCAGGATCTAAATGGTCCTGTAATCCTTTCTTTACTGATTGTACATATTCGAACGGAAGAGAGGAATTCCTAATGTGTGGTGCAGGGGACGGAGAGTAAGTTGATTCAGGTTCTGACTTAAAGTATTTATAAGACCTGGCTAATCGCCTCAGGCCTCATCCAGGTCATCTGTTCCTTCAGAAAAGGCACAAAATCAAAGCCAGGCTCACTGCCTCTGAGTCAACTCCAACTGCTAATGACTTTATCATTATTGGGTGCATCCAGTCAGTTCCTACTCATAGTGACTACGAACAACAAGAGGTGCTCTGGTGGCATAGTGATCAAGAGTTAAGCTGTTAACTGCAAAGTCAGCAGTTCAAAGCCTGCCAGTAGCTTCGTGGGGAAAAAGACAGGGCTTTATACTCCTATTTAAGAGTTCCAGTCTTGAGAGCTCACAATGGCAGTTCTACCGTGCCCTCCAGGGGCACTGTGATTGGCATCAACTCCATGGCGTTGAGTCCAACAAAAGAAAACATTGCCCGGTCCTGTGCCATCGCCTCATTATTCTTATATTTGAACTCATCCATGCAGCCACTCTGTCAATCCATCCTACAGAATCTCATCCTCTTTTTAACTGCCTGTCTACTGTACCAAGCGTGAGGTCCATCTCCACGGACTGACCTCCCTGAAAATATGCCCAGTGACATTATGTGACTAGGTGCCCTCAAGTGGGTTCCAAAGCATAGTGCCCCACACAACAGGATGAACAACGACTTGGCCATGCGTCAGCCTCACAATTGTTCCTGTGCTTGAGCCTATTGCTGCAGCCACTGTGTCAAACTGTCCCCTTGAGAGACACCCTCTTCTTCACTGCCCCGTCCCTTGATCAAGCATGATGGCATTATAGACAGAGGAAAACTGCCCCAGAGGGTTTCCAGGACTGTAATCTTTATCGACGTAGACTGCTACAACTTTTTCTTGTGGAATAGTCAACCACCGACTGGTTAGCAGCCGAGCTCCACCAGGGTACCTTAGCAATAACAGGAGGCAATTGGAATTCCAGAATAATCCGGCTGAATCCTACCGATTCAATGGAGGCATATCAAAGTAGTTAAGAGAAGCAAGTTCCTCATCCTGTCCACTACATGCGTAAACAAACAAAGATGGTTTTCTTCTTATGTTTGTCTTCACTAACTTGCACCTATAAGATATATTCTAAGGTTAGATTGTTTTGTTATGTTTTGTGTGTGCATTTGTATATTTGTGTGTGTAATATGTGTGTGTGTGTGTGTGTGTGCGTACACACAAACTGATTGTTGTATCCCTTCTACGATTCTGTTAGGATTTATGTGTTATTAACCAAGGTCCTCTTTTGTCCATCCACTTTAAGGATGCATTTTGACATGAACATGGAAACAAGAACATAGGCTCATGTGTTTGGTGGATGCCTTTAATAAGGATTCACCCAGGTTTGGGGCAGTTTCATTTCTTTGCCTCATAGGCTATGCGATGGTTTCTCATATCTGTTCTTGCTCCTATAACTCTTGTGTCCATTCCTGTGGAGTCGGTTCTTGCTCTTGATGACCCTACATGAAAGAGCCACGCTGTCCCAAAAGGTTTCCACCGCTGTAAGCTTGCTTCCATCAGGTGGCTGAGGGACTTGAACCTCCAGATTTTCAGCTAGCAGCCAATTACATAGCCCCTGTGCTACCAGGGTCCCATGGATCTATAGGTAGGCAAACAAGCACTATGCGTGCAATGCACGATGATTGGTGGGTGCTGTGAGGTGGATTCCTGGGCATTGCAACCGCATGTGACAGAGAAGCACCGCCCCATCCCCTCCGTTCCCCAGGGTGTAGTCGTTACCCGAGCCGCTCAGCAGGTGCTTTCTCCCATGGAACCAGAACATGAGCTCAAACTGACAATGTTTCAGTTAGCAGCCTCACCCTTAATCATTTTGCTCCTTAGAGTGTGATTAGCGCTATAAACCAACAAAAAAATAAATAGAACTTTCTATGGAAGATGAGTTTAAGATATCTGAAAATTTCAGAAGACTATCCAAGCCACTAGGAATCGTGTCAAATCCCCTGTTTTGCTCCATTAATCGTCAAAGTCTCAGGAAGGGTGGACAGGGCAATTCGCCTAGTCAGTAAAAGGACCGCATAGGATGAGAGATCAGTAAACATTAACTGTCAAGGATGGCTGATTTTGCTTAACGTGCTGTTGATTTTAGTGACTTGGGCAAGGTCTAAAGGGGAAACAGCACTTAGCCTGGCACTAGAACTGAAAGTAAAGGTTAGTTTCCCTAACTCTACAGCAGCGGTTCTCAACTTTGGGGTTGCGATGCCTTTGGGGTCGAATGACCCTTTCACAGGGGTCACCAGATTCATAACAGTAGCAAAATGACAGTGATGAAGTAGCAATGAAAATAATTGTATGGTTGGGGGGTCACCACCACATGAGGAACTTTATTAAAGGGTCGCGGCATTAGGAAGGTGGAGAACCACTGCTCTAGAGGATAAATTGGGTTCAGTCAAGTATCTAGAGGGTAGGTCATATGCAGAATTGTAACTATAAAGATAAATTTTAGAACCTTCTTCAACTCAAACTCACAGTCATTATGCCAATGCCAACTCACAGTGACCCAATAGGACAGGGTAGAACTGGCCCTGCGAGTGTGCAAGACTTTCCCAAAGTTGAAAACCCATCTTTCTCCCTAGGAGCAGCTGGTGGTTTTGAACTGCTGCACTTGCGATTAGCAGCCCAATGCACAACCACTACGGCCCCAAGGCCTCCCGCACCCTCCCACAGTTCCACACCTGGCTTCCCCACTACCCAGTACCATGTGCCTCCAAGTGGCTTCGCAGGTTATTTCCCAGCAGCTGAGACAGATCTAGTTTCCTTAAGAAGTGTTGGTCACTCCACCCCCTTGATAATTCCCTTTTCCCAGAGGCATATCTTTCTAGGATTTCTTTTAAGTCTCACTTCTTTAGGATTCTTCCCTTCTAGTTTTCATGGAGTTTGGCCATCTCACCCATGTGCTAGTAGCTCATCAATGTGCTAGTATAACATGTAGCTCATCTTTAAAACAAGTGTGATATTCTACCAAGTGGCTCTGTCCATCTTGTGTATGAGAATCTAGACTATCATGGCCAGGAGGGAGCTAATAAAATTTGGAAGTTCGCTTTATCTTGGAGTTAGTGGGTGTGAAAAATAAAATTATTCTAAAAAGATTGAACTTAAACTAGAAATAGGTCCATAATTATCTTTCTAAGCCATTGACTTGGGAAGAGCTGAATCGCACAAATTAGGAACCAGGTACCGTGAGATCTCTGATGAAGCTGGCCAGGTCTCTATCACAGCTGAGAGCGCTTCTGTGCTGCTTCAGTGGGGATTTATCTTCACGCTGTATTTGCAAGTTGTGCTGACCTTTGGTCCGGTGTCGTTTATACTTGTTTTACACAACTCTGTAACAGAGAGAGTTTATCCCGATTTCCTGCTACGAGGCTTGGATTTTCTCAGTCTCTATATGTGCTAAATGTTCATACTTTAACAGCAGTAGCTTTAGCAGTTTTATTGATAAAGGGTTTTTATCACCAATATACAATTCTTGCCATTGCTTCCTTTAACCAGAACCGGAGTATGTAAAATTTTATGTGGTATGCACACACCGCTTCAATTTCTATCTCTCAACTGCACTCAGCTTGCTTCTTCTGTGCTACTTCTCATCAGCATGATTGTCACCCTGGACGGTGGTGGGAATTAAAGCTAACTTGTTTCGATCAGCATAGAAATGTACAGTGTCAGGGCAGAATTAAAAAAAAAAAACAGAAAAGAAAAAGATTATCCTCTGGACTGGAAACAGTAAATCCCCAGAAGTTTTCAGTATGATGCTTTCAAATGTTACTGGCTATAAAGAACTGTTTAACATGACAGATCCTGAGCTCCTGACCCCATCAATAAGAGTTGCAGACTCAATTTCAACAATATCTCTGAATCTATTTGGTTTTCCACATAAATTATTGGTCCAAGGTTTATTATGATAAAACAATATCATAACTACCCGTTGCTAGCACAATATTCCTGAAGATCCTACAAAATCATTGACCACTCTTTCAACAGGAAACTGCCAAACTGAGTTTGGAAGAGAATATAGAATGAGGGGTGCCATTCCTGAAGCCATATGCTGTGGTCAAAAACAGTTGACTGCAAAGCCTTTTGACTGGGCAGATCATAACAAATTATTGATGAGACTGTGAAAATTAGACTTAATTAAACGCATGTGGAACTTATACATGGATCACGAGGCCGTTCAAACAAGATCAGGGACTCCTACACAGCAGCATAGTGAGCTCCAGGTTGGGCTGCTAACCCCCAGGACCAGTTCTATTCTGTCCTCTAAGGTCCCTATGTGTCAGAATTGACTCACTAGCAGTAAATCTATATGGTTTAAACATTTAGTAGATGTGGAGTACCGCAGCTGTATGCTTTCAGCTTACTTATTTAATCTACAGACTCAACAAATAACCTGAGAGTCTAGGTTATATGGAGAAAATCGTGAGGAAAGATTCATGAGCAACCTGCAATATGAGATAACACAACCTTCCGTGACAAAAGCAAAGAACGTGGGGTGCTTAATGATGAAGTCTATGGATTATACCTCAGCATAAAGACTAACAGGGTGTTGAGGTTAACAGTGCTCTCTCCATTTGCAAGCAATTAATGAGGACATCCTGGGTTAGACACTGGAAACACGTGGGGCCAGTAACAGTTCAACAGGGCTTGCGCTCTCGGAGAGTTCAGAGCAGGAGGGAAGGAAGCAGTGAGCAATCTGATGACTGAATTGGAGGCAAACAAGAACATGCTGGAAGGCTGCTGAGGTTGCTGGAAGTGGGGCAATACTAACTCCATCTGGAGTGGGGGGAGCTTTTCTGGGGAAGACATCCTGATCTCCTCATCTGTTCTGACCCAGAGACTGGTCTTGTGGTCAGGAGCACTTCCAGGAGATGAGGCGCACTGCAACTAAGCTAGGGTTTGGCTCTATTGGAGGTGCATCTAAGCTGGCCCTGAGAGGCCCAAACCTCAAAGAAACTCAAACCCAAAATGTTGGATTCCAACTCATAAGCCAAGGCTAAGACTGTCTGGGCTTTCTGGAAGGCCCCTAAATTGAAGATCTAGAGCCAGAATAAACCACGAGGTTTTCTTGGAATGCCCATTACCCGAGATATCACCTCTTATCTACCTGCAGAGATTTTACACTTTGCTCAAGCCTCAGTCCAAATCTTCTATTTCCTAAAACGACAACAACAACAAAAGAAAAATGCCTTGTATTCCCTCTATTTGTCTTAATCTACCCCACCCAACCACACGCTATCCTCAAGGCCTTAACATCATAAACCACCATTTTCCTTAAACTACTTGTATACAACAGCATATTTTTTGCATATGATAACAAGATTCCATGTTAGCCATGCCATTCATTGTTCATTGGTTTTTGAGAGGTATTCTGTTTTGATTTTAATGCTTTCCATAGAATAGATAGTGTGTTCCTAATCTTAAATTCTTAGTCTGAAATCAGGTCCCTAAAAATGGAATGACTGGAATGTTTAAAATGGAACATCTATGGTACTGAGGAAAAGGGAAACAATTGGCAGAGCATAAATCTGGCTAGACCAGAGGATGTACATTGGTACAGATAGCAACTGGAAACACAGGGAATCCAGGACAGATGACTCCTCCAGAACCAGTGATGAGAGTGGCAATGCCTAGAGGGTGGAGAGAATGTGGGGTAGAAAGGGGGAATTGATATAGGAATCTACACATAGCCTCATCCCTGGGGGAGGGACAGCAGAGAAGAAGGCAGGGGGAGACATCAGACAGTGTAATATATGACAAAATAATAATAATATATGAATGATGAAGGGTTCACGAGGTGGGGGGAGTGGGGAGGGGGGGGAAATGAGCAGCAGATATTAAGGGCTCAAGTAGAAGACAAATGTTTTGAGAATGATGATGGCAACAAATGTACATATGTTCTTGACACAATGGATGGATGTATGGATTGTGATAAGAATTGTACGAGCCCCCAATAAAATTATTTTTTTTAATGGGCCGAGCACAGGAGCGTTTGTACGGTGTGATTTAAGTAACCTGGGGGCACTTGTCCTACCGATTCTGGGAGCAGCATCTTCCTAAATTCTTTCTATAGGGTCTTCACATTCCTAGACATACTTATTAGATCTCCGTCATTATGCTTAAAAAACATATCACTTTATAAGGTATTAATCATTCATTGCAGGTAAGAAATTATTTTCAAGGCTAACAGAATAATGAGAAGAACACATGTTAAGTAGAGAATCAGTAAAACATTGACGTTGGCTTTGTCCTTTATTAAATGAATAAACTTTAAGATAGTCTCCCATACTCTCTGACCCTCATAGACACCTGCTGTTAAGTGCCCTGAGTCATTTCCAGCTCACAGTGATTCTACAGCAGAAGGAAACACTGCTGTGTCCTATACCATCTTTACAATAGTTGCTTTAGTTGCTGTGTTTTAACTAAGGGCCTTCCTCTCAAATTTCTCTTCCACATAACATCTTGCGATAATGTATTGCAAAAAACATTTCCTCTCCTGATATCATCTCCAACATGCCTGAAATGAAGTCTCCAGAAATGTCATAGAATTTACTATTCAATTCTTTTTAACTCTTCCTTATCCTTTGTCCTGCTTTTGCATGCATATTAGACAAATAGGAACTCAAATGTTTCATTTTACTTGGATCCACATTCAATGTTCATAGAAGCTGCAGTCAAGAGATTAAATGACATATCGAGCCAATATTCTGCAAAGACCTCTTTAAAGTGTTAAAGAGCAAAGATGTCACTTTGAGGACAACGGTGAACTACCCAAGACATGTGTGTCAGGTGAGGTTCCCAGGAGAAGCAAGACCAGTGACACTAGTATGTGTACGTATATAGAAAGAAATGGATATCAAGAAATGTCTCACATAGTTGTAACAGTGTGTTAGTCCAGTGTGGTTCAAGGCCAGTTATAAACAGAAAGCTTCTCCTAACTCCCATAGCTGAAGGGGCTGATGAATAGGAAGCAGAAAGATCACAGACTGGTGGATGTCAGGCTGGGGAAATCTAAGATCGGCCAAGAGAATCCAAGGTTGACCCATCGCTGATGGCTCTTGTGGCTGGCAGGCGATACAATGCTTAGGGTCCAAATCCAGCAGTAGAAGTGAGCTAGCTTCCACACATGTAATTTATACTAAGAGTGGGCCATACTATGGAATTTTTATTTGCCTCATATGCATGTGCAAGTAGGGCAGTAAGTAAGGAAGCCCTGGGAAAAACTGGTGCATTTGAATTATAATATTGGCAAAGAATATTGCAAGGACTATGGACTGCCAGAAGAACAAACAAATTGTCTTGGGAAAGTCTAGTCAGAATACTCATTTGCATGGTGAGACCTCACCTAGGATGATGAGAAGTCATCAGACTAATTTGGGGCATCTTGTCAGGAGTGACCAGTCCTATAAAAGAGCCTCATCCTGGGTAGAGGCTCAACAAAAAAAGGGAGACCTTCAATGAGATGGTTTGGCGCAGTGGCTGTAACCATGGACTCAAACACAGTAACTGTTTTGAGGACTGTGCAGCATCAGTGGTTCCTTGTGTTGTAAAGAGGATCACTATGAGTGGGAACAGATGCAACTATGCCTAACAACAATAAAAACACCAGAGCTTAGAAATTTTGTAAATCTCTTTTTTAAAATACCTACATTGAATATATAGAAATTCAATATATAGTCTTAGTATATATTAATTCTCTATAAGTATAATGACTCATTTCTTGAGTTAATATCAATATAGAAACATACAGAAACTATAAACATTTATGAGTCTAGATGAAGCATTTGCTCTGTCCCTAAATGTGGTCAAACCCCAAGAGAGTCGTGAAAACTGAGAAAGAAAGCATAGCAGCTTCCTTATCCTTCTTTTCATGGAGCATTGCGGGTGGGGCAAGAGTCTGGAGAAGTGTAGGCTGAAGGGTAGGTCTGAACGGCAATGGTCAAGCTTATGTAGCAGTTACATAATTGTGTGTCAACTTGAATCGTAGGAGTTTTCCGTTAATGCCCTCAGTGCAATTTTGACTTCTTCCTTCAGAGCCATTGTTTTTTATATCATATGCTACCTCCTGAAATGGTGCAAGATCGATGAGTTCTTTTGGTCCGGTGACTTTGTGTTTCTTTCCATCTTCTTTTGACACATCCTTCACCCTTCTCTATTTTGCCCATAGCATCTTTCACTATTGTACTTCAAGGCTTGAGTATTTCCCTCACTTCTTTCAGTGTAAGACAGGCTGAGCTTATTCTGTCTTTCACAGTCAAGTATCGTAGTTTACTTTGACTCTGCAAGTTGCGCCCTGGCATTTTCTGTTCAGCGCTCTATGTCATCATTTCTTCTGCTTGTCTCTTTACTAAATGGAGGTGCAGAAAGCTTTGCTGCCACCACACTGTCATGGCGGACTCTACTTTGATCACACAGCTTTTCCTCAGTCATATTCTGAGAGCCCTCCTGCAGGTCTTATTTTCCGGCACTACATCTGACAATATTCTGCTGCTCTTTTGGCGATTTTTCAGTGGCTAATTTCTTAGACATGGACAGCCTATTCCTTCTAAGGCAGTGGTTCTCAACCTTCCTAATGCCGCAACCCTTTCATACAGTTTCTCATGTTGTGCTGACCCCCCAAACCACATTATTTTCATTGCTACTTCATAACTGTAATTTTGCTATTGTTATGAGTTGGGCGACTCCTGTGACAGGGTTGTTTGACCCGCAAAGGGTTCACGACCCACAGGTTGAGAATCCCTTAGAATCTAAGTAGTTGTTATTAGTTTGGAAGCTCTGGGGAAATCTGTTCGCCTTGGGTAACCCCACTGATATTTTAAATACAGTGAAATAACTTCCAGCATAATATCAACATATAAGCCACCACAGTATGAAAGACAAGGAATGTAGCATAATACAAGAACTACCATAATCAATGAGGCAAAACATAGGGCACAAGAGCTATAAGATGGAAAATCATATAGGCCAAGGACCAAGTCCCAACAGAATATTAGAATTAAAAAATAATCAGTGGCAGTAGAGTTTATTATGATTTGTGGCAAACATATGTGTACAACTATGCTTCCATGGATTTTCAATAACTGATTCAATATTACCAAGCCTTTTTTCCAAGGTGACTATAGGTAGACTTGAATAACCAACCTGTTTGATTATCAGGTGAATACCTAACCATTCGTGCCGCCCATATACTCCATAGATGCCTGAATTTGTTTCTTGTTTAAGGAATTTTTCCAGGTGTTGCTAGTAACCGTTGGGACTCTACAGATACTCAATTTCCCTAAGATTAAATTCACTACCTTTATGGAATGAGTTCAAAGACAAGAATCAGTTAAGTTATGAATTTAAGGGTAGAGGTAGAGATGAGTGCAGGACAATTCTTAGAGCAATGACACTCTTGAATAGAACATCATAATGGTGAATAAAGACATTCAGAATTTGCTAAGACCCATAGGACTATAAAACAGGAAGTTTTAACTCAAATGCAGAACGCAGATTTTGGTTAATAATGTGTTAGGCCGGTTTGTCTAGAGGAAAAAAAAATCTAGTGACACCCATTTGCATACCAAAGAACTGTATATCAAGAATTAATTATTTATCAAGAAGGCATCTATGCCCAGTCAACTCAAGTCTATAAATCCGATGCTAGTCAATAAGACCCTTTTCAGCCTCATGGGCCATCATGTTGGTAATGCAGAGGAGTGAAGCAAGACCACAGGCTGGTGGGTGCAGGATCACCAAGACCCAAAGTTGTCAGACACATGGTGGGTCAACAACAGCTGTGAAGGCTGGCAGACTCCCAGCAAGCAGTGAGGTGAAGTCACAGAAAAAGATGGAGTTTCCCAGTTTACATCTTATAAGAAGGCCATATCCCTAGAGGTTTCATTAGACTGTGAGCAGATTGACAGGTTGAATTCCACCCCTACACTTTCACACATCTTCACATCGACATTAAAAAGCACCTAACTACCACAATACAACTGCATCAATATTGGTTCATCACTTGTAACAAACGTATTACATAAATGAAGATGTTAACAATAGGAGAAACAGTAGACATGGAAAAGAATGAAAATATTAAACTTTCTACACATTTTTGTATAATCCTAAAGCTGTTCTGTAAGAGTGTATTCAGAAAAAAAATTAAAATTGCATTAAAAAAGTCATAGATCTACACATCTTAATATGTGAGTTCAGATTCACGCCCACTGTGCCTGTTTCACTGCTAATGTTTGATCACAGATGAATTTCCTACCATCTGAGTTGTTCCTGCAACCCTTTCATTCTGATTTAAATTTCTAAACTTGTGTAATCACTGGTATCACTGTAAAGGCTCCCTCCCCCCCCCTTTTAAGGGAGATCAAACCATGACAAGTCTTGCTCTTATTCTGGTGAATCTGTGTCCTGCTGTGAGATGACCCCCATTTGATAGGCTGCAAAGAAGATGAAAAGCTCAGCAATTATGATCCTGCTGCATGCAGGCACTGAGCACAGGCCTCCTGACTGGAATTCTGGGCCTCCTGGGGCTGGCAGACTTTGAATGGCTCTGCCTGGAGTCACTCTTTGAAGTGCATCCAAATGGGATTTTGGATGTAACTCCTCTGAACTTCTCTACTACCAGACTGAGAAGCACACTTTTGCCTCATGGAGTCTCATCTAAAATGGTTTTCAGCTTTTAAGTAAAACAGATTACTCAAGCTTCAAAGCTAGTTTTTCCTTGGCAGAGGGTGAAAAATTCTTGGGGTAAGAGAAAAAGAAAGAAAATATGGAGGCCTTCTGGCCCCCTTTTTGGGTCCCCTTCTTAGGTCACTTTCACCAATTATCTCCCAAAGAGGCTCACTGACAGCAATTTATAGATGAAAATCCAAACCAAATGTGCCCCAGCTGTGGGCACAGGCTTCTGTGGGAAAGCAGGGGACAGATTAGAATCTGGCACAGTAGAGTACCGTAAGTGTGGGAATTCAGCTAAAGAAACTCAAGGAAGGTTGGCCTCCAGGGAATACGCTGACTCACTCCACTTATTTCCAGTGTCTTCTGCTCTTTCATTTTTTTCTTCTTCCTCTTTTCCCTTTCATTTTAATGTCACTCAACCTGCTGGTAGGCCCTGGCCTCATCGTTACGCTTGTAGGCCTGGTCTTGCAGGCCTAAGTAGGCCTGGTCTTGACTGTTAGGTCTGTGTGTAGGAGGTGAGACCCATTCTCAACCTCCCACCTACTGGGTGGGCACAGCTCTGTTTAGCTGTATAATAAGGAAACACTTTTAGTTTGAACTAGGCATGAGCGCACATTGTTTTTGGAGCAACAGATTTGTAACAGACAGAATGGTATACTTGAGATGCTTTGGAAAATGAGCAGTTAACCCCATGGTGACTTGCTTTTTGATCAGTAGAGGAGAGTGGTACTTCTGTGGTACTCCTGTGGAGTGGCCAGAGCTTAATATTCAGCGAAATGATACTGGGCTTAGAATTTCAGAGAGTAGATAAGATGAATTTGTATAAATAACATAATGAAACCAGAAGGTAACAATAGTTCTTTCAGAACACTAGGGAAAATGGGTTTGAAATAGGAAACTTGGTGGGGCGGGGGGAGGGGGGAGCGAGGAGCTGACACCAAGGGCTCAATAGAAAGTACATGTCTAGAAAATAATCATGACAATATATGTACAAATGTGCTTGATATAATCGATGCATGAATTGTTATGAGGGCTGTGAGAGCCCTCAATTTTTTGAAACGATTGCAATGCCTATTTCTTAGCATTCACTAATATTTTAATTTCATGAGACTTGAATTAAAAATGAGCCAAAAAATATTAAGACAGTGAATAGTTACAATTTAATTACAACAACACCAACAAAGCAAACAAAAACTCACTCCCATCTAGTTGATTCTAACTTATGGCAAGTCTATGGGACAGGGTAGAACTTCCCCAGTGAGTTTCCAAGACTGTAACTCTTTATTCAAGGAGAAAGCCCTGTCTTTCTCGGGCAGAGCGACTGGTGGTTTGGAACTATTGACCTTGCGGTTAGCAGCCCTACTCCTGACCACTATGCCAGCAGGCTTCTTACTATGCCACTCTATTAAGGTTGTATCACTATTAGTTGTAGAGTATGCTCTGTCTTCAGATGCATATTATAATGGGACTCTGTTCTTCTTAACGAGGCCCTTCTCTTTCAGATGTGAAAATCAGGATTAAAGAATTCTTGACACAAGTGTCTACTCTCGGGGCAGGTGAGTGGGAGGGGCCACTCAGAGTCTCTGAAGCTTTTTTCTGTTATCCATTCATTTCTTTTTAATTTCCCCCCATTGGAAAAAAAAAGTGGAAGTGCTTGCAGACAATGATGAAGGGTTTTAGCTTTCAGTATGTATTACAACTCAACACAGAGTTGACCAAAATCCTCATAACTGAACAAATATATAACATCGTAAGAAATGGAGAAAAGGTTGAGGTTCTCAAGGGTTTCATCTTGCTTGGCTCTACAATCAATGCTCATCAAAGCAACAATTCAGAGATCAGAGGTTTCATATTTCACTGGGCAATTCTCGTGCGCAAGACCTCTTTAAAGTGTGCAAAAGCAAAGAGATTATTTTCAGGCTAAGGTGTCCTTGAGCTAAACCATGGTATTTTCATTTGCCTCATAGGCATGTGAAACTTGGACACTGAATAAGGAAAACTAAAGAGTTGATGCATTTAAACTGTGCTGCTGAGAAAGAATATTGAAAGCAGCATGAACTGCCAAAGGACTAACAAGTCTGTCTTGGAGGAAGTACAGCCAGAATACTGCTTAGGGTCAAGGATGTCTAGGTTTGGTTTTATGAACTTTGGACATGCTGTCAGGAGAGACAAGGCCCTGAAAATGAGCATCACGTAGAATAGAGGAGCCGGGGAAAAGAACAACCTCATCAAGATGGACAGGTGCAATGGCGGTAACCATGTGCTCAGCATAGGAACAATTGTGAGGATGGCTCAGGCCAGGGAAGTGTTCCGCTCTGCTATGCCTAGGGTGGCTATGAGTCCCAACTGACTTGATGGCACCTGACCACAACAACACTGACAAAAATCTGAGATTGCCTTTCTCAGACTGGGAAATGAACCACATTCTAAATTCTAGAACATTCCATCCCACTCAATAGATTGACGATTCGCTATGCAAGAACTTTGTACCAAACACTATGTTAGGTTCTATAGAACTTGGGGGAACTGCTGTGATGGAGTGATGTACATCGTTAAGAAGAGAAATGTCTTAGAGGAAGGATGTAGTGGTCTTTTTCATAAATGTCATCTACTGAAAACCCGGTGGACACACATGGAGTCTGACACACATGGAGTCACCATGAGTCAGAATCTACTCGTTTTTTTGTTGTTCTGTTTTTTAAAGAATGATGCCCTGCCATGCAAGGAAGTCTCTGTCTTAGCCTCGCTGCCTGCCCCACGCTAGGACTTTGGAGAGGCTGTCCTGCAAGCTGTGCTTTTGCTTGAGTGGAAGAATATATACGACCTACCAAGAGAACAGCATCCTATGTATTGTTTAATATCCTGATGATAATAGAAAGATTGGGCAGGTGGAGGAGAAGCAGTTTCCCATATTGGATAAAGCCAATTTCCTTATCCAGACCACATCAGTGTCAGTGAGTTCATCAAACTCATTGGAATGAACCTTCAGCTGAACAATAACTGGGCCTCTTTCTCGCTGGTCTAGGGACACAGCCTGGTAAGCGCGTTGGTGCCCGAAGCCGAAGTGCAGGAGAGTAAGTGGGAAAAAGACAGGATCCTGTCTGTAGTCTATGCCTTTCAGATGTTTGGCATGAAACCGTGCTCATAAGACCAGCAAAGCTATCTGTAGAATTGGTATCCCATTACCGAGGCAGGGGTGGGGGTGAGGATGGGCACTGTTACCAAGAGAGATTGATCAGCTCAGCTCATCACAGGCACTCACAGCCAAGTGCTCCCGCCCACAGGGCGTTGTAGCAAGCTTTTGTTTTTCTCAGGCAAAAAAAGAAGTCCAAGTGACACCTTCAGCTTCAGAAAATTATTATTTAACCTAGGTTCTCTCATTGTCAGATTTTAGAGGTTTAAAAATAAAGTAGTTTGTATCTTTAAGTTACCAATAAAGGTGGGTGGGGGGTGGAGTATGAGACTCTGCTCTAAGGGACTCTCCGTCTTGTCCAATGGAAAGACACCCATAATAATAACTAACCTGATGCAAGGGGCTTAAGTGGAGAGCAAATGCTTTGAGAATGATTGGGGCAGGGAATGTATGGATGTGCTTTATACAATTGATGTATGTATATGTATGGATTGTGATAAGAGTTGTATGAGTCCCTAATAAAATGTAAAAAAAGAAAAGGGGAGAAAAAAATGATTAGGGCAAAGACTGTACAGATGTGCTTTATACAATTGATGTATTTATATGTATGAACTGTGATAAGAATGGTATGAGCCCCAATAAATTGTTTAAAAAATACAATAAAATTAAATTAAAAAAAATAATAACTAACCCAAATGCAAAGCCCAACAGAACAAGTTCGTCAGAAATTCGAAAACAATATGATCTAAGAATTCATAAAAGGAAAAGTCATTAAAGCTGGGCGATCAGCAAAAGCTTCAAGACCTATTGCCTGGAAGACAGGCTCGTATAGATGTGCAGGGTTTTCGTGGCGGTGGTTGAAAATACTGAGCACATTTCAAGAGCAAGAGAAAATATGTGTAGGAAAACTTACAACTAAGCCCATTGCCACCAGGTGTGTTCTGAGTCCTAAAGACTTAGGGTTATGCTTCGACTGCCAACGCTGAGGTCAGCAGTTCTGAAACCCACGGTGGCTTTCTCTCCATGTAAAGAGCTGCCGTCTCAGAAACCGACGGGAGATTTTCTACCGAGTCCTAGAGGTTTGCCTTCAATCAGAATCGACTCGTTGGCAGTGAGTTTGGGTTGGGTTTGTTTGCTTGTTTGTTTTCGAGATTATTAATCTTTACAGAAGCAGACAGCCTCTCATGGTCTCTCAGAGCAGCTGGTGAGTTTCGACCACGGACTTTGTAGTTAGTTAGCAGCGCATTGCACAAACCAGCATACCCCCAACTATGTGAGTAGAGGACAGATTGTAGATGACTTCATATAGCAGGGAATTTTAGTTTTATAGGCAATGGAGGATTTTTAGAAGCGATCTCAGACTGACTCAGTTTACTTTTATAGAGGGGTCTTATCAACATATAGCAAGGATTAAATCAAGTGTTTAGAGGGGAAAATGTTAGGTTGAAAGTGAATGGAGTAGCTTAAGATAAATTCATGTATGACTAAAATCCTGGCCATAATGAAAATAGGCCAAAAAAAAAAAAAAGAAAAGAAAAATATAAGCGAAGCAGTCACTTAACACTAACTAGAAATTGGTGTTAGCTGCAGTCACAGGAAATGACTGAGATAGTGGAAATGAACAACAGAGAATTCTGTGTAAGCCAGCCACGACACAAGAACCAGATTGAAAGTGTGAGAAACAATCTTCAAAGAAGGCCCCACCAACCCCTCCCTCCTGTAAAAGTGTGTTGCTCCTTACACAAAGAGGGGGTGCTTAGTTCCTCTTTTCTAGACTGTGGGCTGGCCTGGAGATTTATTTTGATAAATAAAATAGCACACAAATAACTCTCTGGACTTCTCAGCCTAGATCTTAAGAATTCTCCTCTAGAAACCCCACTGTCATGTGAGAAGGAGGGTGGGGCAGGTCTGGGCCAGTCTCCCACTCACTGTAATTCACAAAGAGAAACTCTGGAGCATGCAAGGCCTATGTGAGGCTGCAGCCCCACCTGATCTCCCAGCTAAGGGAAGGAGCCCAGTGGTTGAGGCAGAAGAGCTGCATTGCTGATTTTTATTCAACCCAAAATAATGTGAAAAATAATCAGTCATTCTTATTATAAGCCAATAAGTCTCAGAGTCATTTGGAAACATAAAAAGAAATCTAAAATACGAGGTAGGAAATATAAGGAAATCTTATAAATATTAGGAGATAGGACAAATATAAGGAAATCTTGTAAATATTAGGAGATAGGTAGAATATAAGAAAATCTTGTAAATATTAGGAGATGGAGCAAAGACAGTAGTGAGATGGATTAAAAAACAGAACCTTAGCAAGGCTTTGAATTACTGAAAAACCGAAGGCAGTATGTCGTACAGAGTAGGAGCTTAATGAGTAGTGTTAATTAAATGGAAACTTGAATAATTCTATTAATTTTGGGAGGTCTAAAGGTATATATTTCAAGAATAGTCGTTCTGGAAATCATCAACTCTTGGAGGAAGGTAAGAACACCGATTCTTCTTGCAATCTACTTTGAGTAGACTGGAATCAATAAAGAAATGTGTCTTTGACTATACAAGTAAGCAACATGAGTACGCATGGACACCTGTAGAGTAGGTGTGAGCATGGAGTAACTGAAGGAGAAGTGGAAGAAACTGAAGTGTGAGTGGTGAAGTGGGAAAGTAAGAAGAGAGCCAACCAAGAGGGTCACTGTGAGTCAGCATTGATTGGATGATGGTGGAAGTTCTGTGACAGAAAATGATGTCCGAAAGTTGAACCATTGATCCATGAATGGAATTTGGGCTTGCTCTTAATTCTAACCCCAATCTAAGGGCAGTAAATTCTTATGTTCTATCTCATGAAGAGAGATCATGAAGATACAGGTACTATAGCAAATTGTGGGAAAGAAATCAGATGGGGCCCAGCTATCAGAAAGGAAAATGCCTGGGGTTTTAAGGGATTATTTTCAGCCAGCTGCCAAATAAGTGAGGCATCAACTTAGTGCGCTTGGAGAAAGTACACTAGCCCGTGTGATCCAAGGATTACAAATAATATAACCCAAATCTAAAGGAGGAAATAGCATCTGAGCTTAAATTGTGAACACCTTGATTGCAGAAGGCTATGGATGGCAGTAGAAGCCCAAAATCCATATGTAGGGTCCACACAGGGATTAATTCTACAGCGTTTCCCTCCTATCATAATTGAGGGGTGTGAATAGCCTGCTTATCAGAAAGAAATCATTGTAGTCCATTGCCGGAGATAAATTTAGATAAAAATTTTACATTTTTTCATTTAATTTACCTTAAGACCTATTTAATGCTGTTTCAGTTCTTTGGTTTTTAAATAGAAATGAAGGGTTAATACACTTTGATTTTGTCCCTGCCATATCCACTCTGACCATGGACATGGCCTATGAACAGCTTTGCTAACATGCAGAATAAATTGGAAAATGGATTGTTGCAGATGCATTTAGGTAAAACTTTAGCACCCTATCATTTGCTCTCCCTTATGATCTATTTAAATGTTATCTTTTGCAATATTTTCAGCTTTCTTTTTGACTGAAGTTTTTATCTGTTTTACTTTGCTATTCTTATTAGATTTTGGAAGTTTGGTTTTTTTTTTTTTAATGTTTTCCTGTATATGAAATTTAGGATAGCTAAATCTATAGAGACAGTAACTAGATTAATGGTTCCTTGGGGGTATGGCGGGGGTGGGTTGTGGGGAAATAGGGAGCTAATAATGATTAGTTAAAAAATGAAGAAAGAGTTCTAAAACTGATTCTGGTAATGATTATATAACTCTTCTTGATGTTACTGAACAATTGAATTGTATGATATGTGAATTATAGGCCAATAAAAATGTTGAAAAAAGGAAGAGGGTAAAGAAAAATAGTCAAAGAAATTTGATACTAAAAATGATGTAACAGAATTTAATAAAAATTTAGAATATATTATTTTAGCATACCTTTAAGTGACAAGGACACCCATTAAAATGTAGTACATAAATGACTCCTTCTAAAAATAATTAACGAAAGAACAGAGATGAAATTTCACTGTGATGATCAACTCTTTAAATTACAGGTACTGAGCCTGACAGCAAGACACAACGACTAGTTGTGAGTTCACCAGGTGTCTACATGGCCTTATCTAGTAACACTGTACCAGCTGCCGTCTTTTTCTTTTTTACAAAAATTGCTATACTAGAACATCATCAGGATTCTGTAAGCTTAGCACATTTAGATTTCGAAATAGCATTTGAAATCTTATTTACGGACTACTTTGTGGACAAGATGCAGAAAAAGCTGGCTTAAACCTGTACAACGGGGTTTCAAGATGTGTTGAAAGATAGAATAATGAAATTCTCTCCCTTGTAAATCTCAAGGACTTAGAAGTCCCTTTGCCTGTGAGAAAGCAGCCTTGTTTGCCACAGGGCTTGTCCTCATGCTCAGGAACATTTGTCAACACTTTAAAGAAATGTTTTGAAGTTATCAAATGTACAGACAAGGGAAAGTTGTGAGAGTTTATGAAAATGGTCACACAGGAGATCAGTGTCCTCAACAGTTAGAACAATGACGCTAATTAGTTTAGTAGAAATGAACATAGACTAGAGGAATAAAGTTGAGCAGGTTTTGTTTAAGAATGGGTGCGTGAAAAAATAAACAAATTCAACTTGTGATTTCAGCTAAACGTAGGCTTTGCTAGTGAGATTATACGTAAACTTGGCTGGGCCAGGATTCTCAGTGGTTTGGCAGTTAAAGCCTAATTATCCCTCGTGATGTGACCTAGCACAATCAACCTGCTACATATAGGGATCTGTTCTGAGCAGTCAATAACTTGTTAGAAGATTAGGGCGGAATGCAACCCTTTTACTAAGGTCATAATACTGATGCAATTGAAAGGAAGTTTGTTCAAGGGTACGTCCTACCTTTTATATAAGCGGAAGCTGTGGAAAGGCTTGCTCTCTTTTTATTTGGCCTGGATCCTGCATTTGGCTCCATAAGCTCCAGTTCTTTGGAGCTGAGCCAAGGGCCTGCCATATTGCCAGTCTCCCCTGCAAACCATCTGATCTGACATCTGACCTGCCAGTCTGTGGTATGTTCCCACATCTAGTCACAAACCTGACCTGCTGACTGTGAGTTCATCAGCCTCGCATCTGAAATTCCCCTGTATTCAATACTATCTACTGCTTAGTGTGGCCCGCACAACCTAGTGCCTCTGCATAGTCAATAAAGCACAAACGAACGTCTGACGGAATTTTCTGCTGTCAGGCAAGATCCATTTGACATCAGCAATAATAATGCTCCTTCTACATCCTACTTTGAGCAAAGCTGGAATTCTGGCAGCTCCTTAGGTATATTCTGCTGAAACTGTTTACCAATTATTTTCAGAAAAGTTTTACATGAAGATAGTATTAATTATAACTGATAATTTCTACATTCTCGTCTATAACAGTTGTGTCACTTTTCTTGGGAATGTTTACAACTAAGGATATGTTCCTTTCAGTTGGCCAGGAAGCTGTATTCTAAATGGCTTGGCATGGACTAGTCAGTGCTTCCAACACGTCATCAATTGGAATTCTTGCTGAAATGTTGCAGCTGATGTGTTAGGTTCTCTAGAGAAGCAAACCCAGTGATACTTGTATGGGTTGTTTACAGAAAGATTTAGATCAAGAAATGACTTACACAGTTGTAGAAATAGATGCATCCAGTCATGTTTAAGTCGGGCTTTTTCTGACTTTTGGAAGCTGATGAATAGGAGGCAGATAGCAGAGGGCACAGGCTGGTAGATGCACATATCTGAGGTCAACTGAATTACTCCACCGTCAGTAGTCCACTAACAGCTCCTGGAATGGGCAAGCAACACAATGGGTAATTGTGGAACCATCTGCAAGAATTAGCTCCAAGCAGAAGGTGAAGGGTCAACAAGAATGAGACTCTGCTGGGTATTTCTCCCGTGCTAGGCCAGTTGACTAGAGAACCAAATCCAGTGACATTCATATATGTGTAAGAAAGAGCTTTATATAAAGAAGTGAATATTATTAGGAAAACAGCTCAGCCCAATCCAGATCAAGTACATAATGCTGATACTAGTTCATAAGTCCAATACTCATCCATAAATCCCTCTTCAGACTCACACAACCACAAAAAATGATGCAAAATGCACTAAGATCACTGGCTAGTGGGTGAAAAGTCTTGTGGATCCAATGGTGGTGGTGGTGGCATCACATGGTTCAGCAGGTCTCTGAGGGGCTTGCCAGCAGGAAGGTGAAGCAGAAAGAGGAAGTACCTAGGATCCTCCTTATGAGAAGGCCACGCCCACCCAGAGATACCATCAGGCTATGACCTGATTGACAGAATAGACTCCACCCATATCTTCTTATGGGTATCATGTTGGCACAAAAACCTATCACAATCCCTTATACAAAAAGGCAAATGCCACCAAGGAAGTGCCATCAAGCTGTTTTCCAGTTGACAGGTTGGGCTCCTCCCTAATCCCTAACTGTCACAGTTGGTATTCTGTCTAAGAGTCATCAATTCTTGGAGCACAGCTTCAACTCCTTCCTTCAATGCCATTGGTTCTTGATCTTATGCTACCTTTTGAAATGGCTGGATGTACAGTGATTCTGGATTCTGTCAAGCTTCTTTGGATGTTTGTGGGCTCTTTCGATATTTTACGCATAGACTCTTTCAATATTGGAACTCAAGATTTGAAGTTTTTCTTCAGTTCTTTCAGCTTCAGAAATGCTGAGTGTGTTCTTCCCTTTCGTTCTGTAACTCCAGGTCTTTGCACAGATCATTATGCTTTACTTTGTCTCCTCAAGCTGCCTTTTGAAACCTTTGTTAAACTCTTTTGCTCTATCATTTTCCATTTACTTTCGCTGTTCTACTTCTAAGAGTACATTTCAGAGCACATTCTGGCATTGGTTTTGATTTCTTTTTCCCCTTTTCTCTATTTTTAGTGTCCTGTTCCTTCTTTATGTATAAACTTCGTGATATCAACCTATAACGTGTCTGCTTTTCTGCTACTGGTGTTCAATGCATCAAATCTGTTCTTGTGATAGTCTCCAAATTCAAGTGATCAACTTCCAAACAACTAGCCATTGGAAACCCTCTGGAACAGAGAGTTTGACCTGGCACACAGTAAGTCCCTAGGACTCAGATTTGCTTAAACAGTAACTGGGTTTCACAAACAAAATACAACAATTTATGGATGTCAGCTGAATTGTTTAGCATTAGACACATAAAGTTTGGGATGTCTGTTAGATCTCAGAATGAAGATGCCAAATTATGAATTTTATCTATGAAATCTATAGTCTAGGGATATCAGTACAGGAGTCTGTGGGATATATGAAGAAATTCTCTTCTGATTGCTTAAATTTTCCTCAGACATAACAGTTATTTGGCTCTGCTTCATCCCTGGATTGTGATATGAATCCTCTCAACATTAATGCTGTAGGGACAACAGAGGTTAGCTA
Source organism: Tenrec ecaudatus (assembly GCF_050624435.1). Classification (NCBI taxonomy): domain Eukaryota; kingdom Metazoa; phylum Chordata; class Mammalia; order Afrosoricida; family Tenrecidae; genus Tenrec; species Tenrec ecaudatus. The sequence continues at coordinate 121,590,063 of NC_134532.1, forward strand.
GTTAGTCTGAGGCCCTAACAATTCCATGTGCTCCATTTGCTACACTCCTTTCCTGATCTAATCTAGGAACCCCAAGAAGTATCCAGAATATATATGTGTCCTGGAAAAGTTGAAATCCATGAGTAGGATGGTCTGAAATCGATCAGGTTTTCATTTTGTTATGTTTTATTTTTGTTTCATTTTGTTTTCCTGAGTGATGCAATGGTTAGTTAGGAGATTCAAAGTGTAGTAGCTACATAACCTGGTGCCAAGTTGAATGAAGGGGGAGAGTTCAGCCTGTCAATCAGGTTGCTGCTGAATGACCTCATTTGGAGAGGCTACAGAGATAAATAGCTCACTGAAGGTGGGGCACACACACTCTACTTGATATTCCTGATGACAAGACACATGGAGCTACACTAGAACACTGGAGCGGAAGGAGTCATGTGAAGACCCATGCCAGTGTTGAGATGATTACAACGTCATTAGATCTAGAAGGCTTTCCACCCACTGGCCTGTGATCTTCCTGAATTTGGTGTCATTGCATGTGTTTTGTGAGTCTGTTATAGATTGGTATCAGATATATAGGCTAATATCAGACTTATGGACTTGATCTGGACAAAGCTGGGATATATATATACAATAACTCCTTTATATAAAGCTCTTTCTGATACACATAGGCGTATCTATGAGTTTGTTCCTCTAGTCAACACAGACTAACATATTATGGTACCTTGGGATTGGGGTACAAGAGAAAGAAATGAGAAAGATGGAGAGTGGATGCTTTTCTACCTCTGCCTCATGGTATTTTCATTTCTTTGGCTAGCCAGAGGTCAGATATGGCCGTGTAGTTTACTGCATTGTTTTCTGGAACGAATTTTGGAAATTAAAGTTTGATTCTTTTCTTTGGTTGTTGTCTTTGGTTATTCCTATTTGAAATGATAAAAATGAATGTTGTTAATGATTACTTTGAGCTTAGGGCTAGAATCACCCCTTGAGTTTCTCAGAGATCATGCTGCTTAAGGAAAATGGGTAAGAAGCTCAAAGTGTCTGACAAAACGCCCCACCCTGGCTTGGTGCACTCAGGCCTAAGGCCATATTCTGTATCAATGAAATAGTTTAGATAAGAATTAAGATAAGCCAAATAAGGATTCAACTTGACTAATTTAAGAATTAAGTTTAGTATCTGATTCTACTTTGTTCCTACTGATTTCTTCTGCTTATGATTGTTGATATAATGATTGATAGAAATGATTATTGGAATGTATGAAAATAGAGAGCTTGTAAGCCCACTTGCCTTGAGCCATTAAAATATCTTTAAATGGGTTTAGGACATGCCTGCTAAGAAGGCTCTAGAAGGATAAACTCCACTTAGTGTCTTGAGCGCTCAGGACATTTGAAGGTGAAGAGACTTGCCTAGGGGGGTGGTGACAGATTGAAGAAAAAATGAAACTCTTTGGCTTTTTGGATTTTGAACTAATGGTTTGTATCAGAAGCTGGGGGAAAAATGGAGCCATAAAGAAACTCTCCACTCTAGGTCTGAACTGTTAAAGGGAGCTTATGGGCAGGCTGAAATGCTTGCTGGGTGACCAGGTGGATACACTTGCTGAGTGAAAGTGAGAGAAACACAGCAATAAGAAGACAGGCTGACTCTGGCCACTGACACCTGTGGACCTAGTTCACAGGAACTAGAGGAGAAGATGAGAGCAGGTTGAATGGTTGGAAGTTCATGACATAGCACAAGGGCCCTACGGTTGTTGACAATTTGTGATGGGCCCATGATCTAAAGGCACGGAGACAATGGGCACCCTGGTGAGACTAAGTGAGGCAGCCCATATAGAGTTGACCAGAATCCAGCCAGTTGAAGAGATTTTTGAGCCTGTGAACTGGTGCATATTGCTGCTGACTTTAGGGATGGCCTGTCCTGATTTGACTTTGCTTATGGATGTGGACTTCACAAGGTTCCAACTGGAATGAAGATTCTTCACATCAAAGATATGATTGTCTCCCCACAATACTTGGTTGATGCAAGTGGACAGTATAGAAATTGGATACCCAAAATGAGGAGGATAAAGGAATGAAGTGGTTGGCTTACAAACTTTCATAGGAGCTGGAATATATTCATAGGGTTATAGGATTAAGGAGTAGGTGTTGTTTAACTGCCGTTGTAAAGCACAGAATATTGTTGTGTTGTTCACTTATAGAATATGTTTAAATGAGGCTTTGGCACATATTGAGTTGTATGCATTTTAGTTTTATCCTGTTAGGTATAGATATGATTTTATTATTGTTTGTTTGAAAATAATATGTTGTGTGAAAGTGTCAAGATGACAAGAGGTGGTCTGTGTTAGTTTCATAATCTGGTGCCAACTTGAGATCATTAAGAGTGAAGGGGTGGTTGACAGTTTAACCTGTCAATCAGGTTGCCGCTTAATGACCTTGTTTGGAGGCTCTAGGAAAATAAATAGCTTGCTGGAGGTGGGGCACACACACTCTTTGCTTGTTATTCCTGATGAGAAGACACATGGAGCTACACTAGAGCCCTACAGCTGGAGGAGCCACGTGGAGGCATACGCCAGAGGTGAGACGCTTACACCACCACTAGATCCACAAGACATTCTCCCCTGCCTCCCACCACCTGGCCTGTGACCTCCCTGCATTTGGTGTCATTGCCTGTGTTTCATGAGTATGAAGAGGAATTTATAGATTGGTATAAAAATGGGCTAATATCAGACTTATGGACTTGATCCTGGACTGGGCTGGGATGTTTTCTCAATATTCAATTGCTCTTGTATATAAAGCTCTTTGTTAACACATGTGAGTGTCTATGAATTTGTTTCTCTAGTCAACCTGTAAGGTCTCTCACTCCGGGCTAGATTTAAACCTCAGTCCTTAGCTCCACACGAGAAAGAATTCACACCGAAGCCTGGCTCGGGATCCAAGTGAATTTAATGAGAGTTAAAAGAAGCTTCAGGTTTTACATGGCACCCATAAGATTCTTTTTGACCTTGAGGCCTGGCAGAGACTGCTCAGGGTCACACAAAGATCTCTCTCCCAAGTTTTCCTCCAAAACAAGACGACCCCCTCTCCCTCTGGGTTCCTGCTTTTTCAAGGATTCCTGGGGGAGGTGTGGTGAACGAACCCAGGTCGGTCCCATTGGCTGAAATGCAATCACCTGGCCCAGGTGGGCTGATCCAAGTTTAATGCCCATCCATGCCCATCGGCGGGAAAATCCAGCTTTGTCCTATGCTGGCTCTCCTGGGCATGCGTCAATGGACATCCAACTCCCTAATGCTAGCTACCTAACAAACCCAGACTAACCCACAAAGTCACTTAGAAAGACTGTTTACTTCTGAAATATCTGCCATTAACACCCAATGGCCTCAGACCAATTCTTGATGCTTTCAGGAGTATGTGTGTGTGTGTGTGTGTGTGTGTGTGTGTGTGTGTAATGTCTGAACCCATATTACCTTCATTTTTTTAATCTTCTGCATTTTCTGTAAATCCATGGGTGTGGTTTGGACTTTGACTCCTGTTAACTTTATCAAACAGAGTAGAATTGCGTCATAAGCTTTCTAAGGCTGGGATCTCTGTGGAGTAGCCATGAGTAAGCATTGGCTCAATGGCAGTGGACTTTTTAGTGTTTGAATCACTGTAGTATTTAATCACTGCACCACCAGACTTTCATTTCCCTCGTGGGCATTAAGTCTCCTGCTTCGTAGAAGCAGTATTGATCTCTTCGCTGCCATCCTCCACATGACTTGCATCATCCCTATTTGTTGTTAATGTAGGGAAATATTAAGGATCAATAAAAATTACAAAAGATTAGGGATTCTGTCCCCTTTACTGTGAGGGGAAGACAGATGCTTACAGACATCTTCCCTGAAGGCAGTCACTGCCAGACTGCTGTCTCCCCACACCACAGGGGTGGGCCTGCTCCCTGCTGCAGGAGACAATGGATTACTTCGCCCTGAGGCTTGCAGACTATTAGCTTGGTTCCTGTAGGTGGAGTTCACACCCTACCAATAATGGTCTCTATCATTGAGCCAGGGGACAGGCCAAACCGGCTCTGTGACATCCAAAGTTAGGCTGCTATCCTGTATTTAGGATCCTCCCATCTTGCCACATGTGTACCCCCTATCCTTCCTCTTCCTATTACATAGATACCCCTAGATCACCCCCTCCCATTACTGTATTACCTATAGCACAACCCCTTCCTGTGACGTGGGTCCTCACCTGTAATTAGGGGGCTTGCATGTCCCCAGAGAATATAAAAGCCTGGCTAGCATTAAATATTTTCTCTCTCCCTCTACGTGGACCACCAAGCAGGGCTGAGGTGAGCATGCTACCATAAAATGTGTCTGACTCCATTTATTTCAATATTTCTCTGCTATCTCTCATGTTCTCTATAGCTTTACTATAATCTTTACTCATCACTGTACAATTGTGCCTACCGGACCTGTAGTGATGTGCAGGAACTGGCTCCCCGGCACTTTACTACTCTTCTGCTGCTTCTCCTTCAGTGAGTCTCCTAAATAATTCATGGATTCTTCCAAGATTTTTGTAATATGGGTCATGGTGGAGGAATTTGAATATAAAAATTGCTTAAAGCTAACTTATCTGATTATCCCTAATCATTTTTTAAATGCAACAATATTAACAGTGGGTCATGGTTTTATTTCTGATCATGCCACATCACAATAGCACAGTTATCAGTCTTCAGACATACAGCTCAAGGAGGCAAAAGAAATATTCACCAAGTGATATAATTAAAAGGACCCAAGGACTTCTAGAAAAAATTCATCCACTGGTCTGAACATTATACTGGTAATGATAAGTTATTTATTGTGTTAGTCTGGGTAGACTGGAGAAACAAATCCATAGAAACTCATGTCAATAAGAAAGATGTTTTTATATAAGAGCAATTGAATATTGAGAAAACATTCCAGCCCAGTCCAGATCAAGTCCATAAGTTGATATTAGCCCATATGTCTGATACCAATCTATAAGATCCTCTTCAGACTCATGAAACATGTGCAGTGATGCTGAATGCAGGAAGAGCACACAGGTCAGTGGGTGGAAGTCTTCTGGGTCCAGTAGCATTGTAAGCATATCAGTGCTGGCAGGGGTCTCTGCGTGGCTTCTCTGTCTCCAAAGGTCTGGTGGCATCAGGGTAAGTCCATGTGGCTTCCCAGCTCCTAGGGCATAGCGCCATGTGGCTTGCTCACCTCCAAGGGAGTGAGCAGAGAGAGAGATGGTGTCTCCCACCTCCAAGAAGGAATTCTGGATTTCCCAGAATTCTTAGGAAAAGGCCATGCCCTCTCAGGGGCCTCATAACTATAACCCAATCTAAAGACTACACTTCACTCCTTCACTCATAATCCTCTCAAATTAACACCAGATTAAGTAACTACCACATTTAGATAAGGATTATTGTCTCCATGAAAAACCAAAAAATCCCACCTGAGGAAAGAAGGCTATTAAGACGGCCACTCCCACTAGTATGTCCCAGTGATATTAACTAATCAAATTATCAATCAGTCCTTACTGACAATGAGCTTTCATGTGAGAATGTTTCCTTCACAGAGGTAGACAGGAAAGGTCAGGATCATAAAGAAAACCATGAGCTCTTCCTGAGGATGCTGTGCTTGCTAGTCGGCGCTTTCCCTTCTGCCGTGAGTCACAGTGCCCTTCTATGCAGCAGAATGAAGCACTGCTCAGCCCTGCGCCGTCCTCACACTCATTATGGTGATGATATTGTTGCAGCCACTGAACCAATCCATCCCAGTGAGAGTCCTCCTCCTTTACCAAGCACGGTGTCCTTTTCCGCAGCTTGATCTCTGAGGATGCCATGTACAAAATCTGTGAGACGAAGTCTCATCAGCCTCACATGTAAGAAGTTTTATGGTTGTACTTCTTCCCAAACAGATTTGTTTGTTCTTCTGGACAGCAAAGATACTCTTACTCTGCTGATCCAACAATATAATTCAAATGCATCCATTCTTCTGTGGTCTCCCTTCTGTAATGTCAAATTTCCCCATACATAGGAAATGATTGAAAATCCCATGGATTGGGTCCACTGCACCTTAGTCTTAAGGACACAGCATTGTTCCCTACACTTTGAATAAACACTGGGTAGTAGACTTGCCCAATGCAACCTATCATTTGGTTCTTTTGAATTATGGATTACATGAGCATTGATTGTGGGTGCAAGCAAGATGAGAGCATGGAGAACATCACTATTTTTTCCATGTATCATGATGCTTCCTACAGGTCAGTTGGGAGGATATGGGTTTTTCATGGGACAGAGGGAGCCTAAAGTTCTACCACAAGTGCAGATGTGACATGCTGCACACTAATGACAGATGTCCTGGCCGGTGGGACATCATATCAGACATAAAGAAAGTAAAATGACGGTAAAGAAAAGATCAAAGTGGGTGGCAGAAGAGGCGCTGAAACATGTGGTTAATTGTAGAAGAGCTAATGCAAATGAACGAAACAAAGAGGAGTCAAAGAACTGAATAGAAAATTTCAAAGGACAGCTTGAGAAAGCAAAGTATTACCATGATATGTGCAAAAACTTAGAATTAGAACAACAGAAAGAAAGAACATACCCAATATTTCTTAAACTGAAAGAGTCTATGGCAAATTTTGAATGCTGCAGGAGGCATTAAAAGAAGATTGAAAGAATGTAGAATCACTGTCTCACAAACAAGTACTCAACAGGCCACCACTCCAAGACGTGGCATATAAGCAAAACCAACAGTCCTGAAGGAAGAAGTTCAAGCCGCACTGACGCTATTAGCCAAAAACAAGGCTCCAGGGATTGATGGGATACCAATGGATATGTTTCAGCAGACTGGTGAAGCGGTGGTAGAACTCACTCTTGTGTGTCAGAAAATTTGGAAGGCAGCTACCTGGACAACTGACTGGAAGAAAGTCATATTTCTACCCATTCCACAGACAGGTGATCCAACATAATACACAAGTCATATAATAATATCATTGCTATTACATGAGTACTAGTCAATTAATATGGCCCATGTAGGCACAATCCCTATGTTGTGGTGCTTAGGCGCCATGCAGTCAGCGCCGATCCTTAGCATAACAGAAAGAAACACTGCACAGTCCTGTACCGTCCCAACTGTTCCTAAGCCTGAGCCCATTGATGCAAACACTGTGTCCGTCCAGCCTGAAGATGCTGGGCTCCAGCTGAAGAAGGGGAGGGGGGTTTGAAAGGTGAGGTTGATCACGTCTCTACTTCATTCCAATGTTGGCACCGTTCACTTGGTATGATGTTTTGCTAAGGATAAATTAGTGACTTAAATGTCGGAAAAAATCCTGGAGAAAATGGCCATACTCTGCTATCCATTGCAAAGATATCCAAGGAATGGGCATTGTTTTGCAATTTCAGAAATGTCTGAATGTGGATCGTATATTCTAAATTCTTCAACTTTGAAAGTGGTGCTAAACTCTTCCCAGAAAGAGAATGCAAACTGCCCGAGGGATTTCAAAATAGTCTGAGAAATGAAAGAAAATCATTCTGCAGGATGAAAACCTTGTGGCAAAAGCAGTTTGCAATTGGCTACTAAACTAAAGGTTGGACTGAGAGCCCCCCCCCCCAGTTGCCCCCATGGAACAAAGGCCTGGTGAACTGGCTCCATAGATGATACCCCAAACAGCCCATAGAGCAATTCTCCCAGAGAAACCCCGGGGGCGGTATGTGCCCCAGCCAACTCAGTGTCGCAGAAGAGCAACAACAGTGGCTGCTATTAGATGAGACGCTGCTTCTATCTTTGCAAAGATGAGTAACATTTAACACTACCGTGTTTAATGCCCTCGCTTCCTGGGCAATCTCACACATCCCTGTGACTTCTCCTAACCATTGTCACCTGCAATTCCCAGAAGCCTCCTCTGCCAGGCTCCAGAATGTAGTCTATTGACATGTGGGGTGAAGCCAGGGGACTAGAGGTGGAGGGGGCAGTGGCTCTGACTGGATCTCCTTGGTGCATGTGAACAGGGTAAATACAAATTTAAAATAAGAGACTTTAATTCTCCCTCTTGAAAATAAGGAAAGAGCCTCCATCCTTCCCTGTGAGTTCAAATTTCACTTTAGAATATGTGTAATTGCAAATCCATTGTTTCTTTGAAAAGTACATAAATCAAGGGAGTTTCCTTAAGTGCTTCGGAACTATTCTCTTTTGAAACGCCATCACGAAGGAAAATCACCTGGTCCTCCCAATCTCCTGTAAAAAACTTAGCATAATTTTGGAATTCTAATTATATTAGAAAATTGGAACAATTTTCCTGAAATCACTTTTTTTTTAGTTATATATAGAAGGGATGAGAGTTCTTTCTATGTGACCTCGTCAGTAAACGGCTGAGGCAGTGTTCTGTTCTATTCTTGGTGGAATTAAATTCCTTTTTTTTAAATTGCTTTATTGGGGGCTCAGACAGCTCTTATCACAATACACATATACATACATTGTGTCAGGCACATTTGTACATTTGTTGCCATCATCATTTTCAAAACATGTGCTTTCTACTTGAGCCCTTGGTATCAGCCCTCATTGTCCCCCTCCTTCCTTCACCCTCCCTCCCTCACGAACCCTTGATAATTTATGTTATTTTTATTTTTTCATGTCTTACACTAACTGATGTCTCCCTTCACCCACTTTTCTGCTGTCTGTCCCCCAGGGAAGGGGTGATATTTAGATCATTGTGATCTGTTCCCTGTTTCTCCCCAACCTTCCCCTTACCCTCCTGGTATCACTACTCTCAATATTGGTTCTGAGGGGTTTATCTGTGCTGGATTCCCTGTGTAGGGTGCTCTTATCTGTGCCCCTGTACATGCTCTGGTCTAGTCAGAGTTGTAAGGTAGAATTGGGATCATGATGGGGTGAGGGAAGCATTAAAGAACTAGAGGAAAGTTGCATATTTCATAGGTGCTATACTGAACCCTGACTGGCTCATCTCCTCCTCGCGACCCTTCTGTAAGGGGATGTCCAATTGTCTACAGACGGACTTTGGGTCTCCACACTGCATTCTTCCTCATTCATGTCAATACGATTTTTTGTTCTGGGTCTTTGAAGCCTGATACCTCATCCCATCGACACCTCTAGATCACACATGCTGGTGTGCTTCTTCCATGTGGAGTTTGTTACTTCTTAGCTAGATGGCTGCTTGTTTGTCTTCAAGTCTTTAAGACCCCAAAGGCCATATCTTTTGATAGCTGGGCACCATCAGCTTTCTTCACCACATTTGCTATGCACCCATTTTGTCTTCACCGATCATGGTGGGAAGGTGAGCATTACAGAATGCCTGGTTATTAGAACAACATGCCCTTGCATTAAGGAAGTACTTGGGTAGAGGCTCAATGTTTGTCTGCTACCTTGATACTTAACATATAAATATATGTACATGGATCTAGTTCCCTATCATTATATATAAGTATATTTACATGTGTACATGCCTGTATTTAGACCTCTATAAATGAAATGTCCTTTGCCTCCCAGTTCTTTCCTCTATTTCCTCTTACTTTCCTCTTGTCCCACTATCATATTTGGCTTTCATTCAGGTCTCAGTAATTCCTCTAGGTTACATTGTCCTTGATCAAGCCCTACCAGGCTTCCTACACCTTCCTCGCTAGTAATTTTAGATCACTTGTTGTTCCCTTGTCCCTGGGTTTGCTAACACTCTTAGTAATAAAAACAATTCCTTCTTTTATATATTTTGTAGAGAGGTTTTCTGGATGGGATTACATTTCATTTTTAGTAAATTTCCCCAACACATATCACCAACTTGTACTCAGTTGCTGTTGACTTGATTCCACCACAGAATGACCTAGTCCAAACCCAAACCAACTCACTGCCATCAAGCAAATTCTTACTCAAAGCATCCTATAGGACAAAGTAGCACTGGCCATCTGAGATTCTGAGGCTGTAGATCCTTTTAAGAGCAGAAAGCTTCCTTTTGCTCCTGTGCAGTTGCTGGCAGGTTCAAACTGCTGACCTTATAGTTGTATTAGAGTTGAAGTTTTGGAGCACTGAGTATGCAGAAGCCTATTTACAGTGGAAGCTCAATTTATGAGTCTCCACAGAAATTCTGCTTCCATTGATTCCTTCTGACCAGTAGCCAGCAACATGAATAGTTTTGCCCTCAGCCACAGTGCATTCAAAGATTGGATTACTGTCACTCCCCTAGCCAGTCTATGGTGTAGTGGTCTCGACTTTGGGGACTCTCTTGGTTGTGACCTAACGGATATTGGGGTGCTAGAGATACATGGTTATGGGTTGCATCTTATCGGCCTTGGTCAGAGGTCCCTGAGCCAATCTTGCAAACTTTTTTGCCGCACATAAAGTATGTAGCCCAATCATGGTTCTGTTCTCACTTTTGTTTCCCACTTGTAACTTGATATTGATAACTGTATTGATAGTACCAGTCATGATGCGTTTGTGGCAGTTTCCTTTGCCCCCCCCCATCTACTTTTAAGTTCCCAAATCACTGTACAAAGTTGGGCACCATTATGACCCCATTCTCCCTCACATGTATTCTGTGTGTTTGCCTTAGTCTCATCTTTCCTGGTTAAGGTTTAGTAAATGTTCTCCATAAAGAAAAATTGAGATTGGGGCCTCTTCTGTACCCTAAAATATGGTTAGAAGCACTAACATGTAACCTACTATGCAAGCAGGTTTCTTTGAGTGACTTACTTAACTAAAGTTTTTAAAAGTAATACATACATACATTACTAATGTAATAATAGCACTATTTCTTGGGGAGCAGATTTGGTTTGTGACACATAATATTACCAATCAACTTCTCAAAAGAAAATAAGTCTGAATGGAAATGGAAAATAAAATCCACTGATATATCTCATGTTATCTAAATAAGTATTTAATGTATTTCCTCAAGGGATTATTAAATTTTCTTATACAGATATATGAAATATTCTCATAATCTGTAAATACAATGCTCTGACAAATGCCTTTTGTCACCTTCTTAGAAAGTAAATTTAGAAGCACATCTTTGTTACACAGCAAAAATATATTTTGCATGATGAATAAATATTGACTTTGCATTCTCAAAATATTACCCCCTTATAAAACCACTTTAGCCTTTTTTCTTTTCTATTTAAACAATTTTTCAAAGCCACAAGAACTCAGGAATTCATTCTACAGAGACAGTGGATCCTTGCTTTCGAGGCAAATTACATAGGGGATGAAATCAATTATTCAATTTAGTAATTAAATAAATAATTTATGTGCTATATGATATAAAAGCTTTTAAAGATAGTCACGAATCAGCCTATCAAACTGTTAGCTGTAGTAAGAATTCTGACCCAATCAAAAATTCCCTCTTTATAAACCTTTTTAAAATTTCTCATCCTTGTTACATATCTCTTATAGTACAACTTTTTAAATGATAAAATGAACATGCCTATCACTAGACAAGGTTAACTGAAAATTCCAAAGTGTGCTGCAGAAGCCAAAATAAGGCATTTCAATGAAATGTGCAAAGACCAAGACTAAAAGAAAATAATAATAATTTGGCATTTCTACAGCCAGAAAGACTGAATGAAAAACTCAAGTCTCCACTCATAATATGGATAAATTCTATGGGCAAAATATTGAGTGACACAAAAAGATCGAGAAGTAGAGGGAAGGAATGCATAGACGCATTATACTAAAAGTGATGGGTTACTGCCCAACCATTATTAGAAGCAGCATGTGACCAAGGGTCAATTTTATTGAAGAAAAAGGTGCAAACTACACTGAAGGCATTGGCAAAAAATAAAGGCTCCAGGAAGTGATGGAATATTAGTTGAAACACTTCAACAAACTGATAATAGTGATAGAGGTGTTTGCTCATTTAGGTCAGGAAATTTGGAAAACATCTACCTACTCAGCAAAGAAGATCTATATATGTTCCCGTTTTAAAAGTTACCCAACTGAGAAGTCCAGCTAAGGGGGAACAACGTTTCTCTCCCAGGCTTCTCGCTCACAGACCTGCTCCACCCCACACCTTCCAGTGCATGCCGTGCCAGAGGACACTTCACTCTGGACAGTCAAACATGCCGCTCAGAGGGCTACACGATGCTCTCCCAACCCTGCTCACAAGTCCCGTCCCCAGAGAGCATATTCACCCCTGACTTCCTTGTCCCAGGCTATCCCCTTCCTATCCTCGAGGTAGCCTGGCAGCTGCACTTCCCAATAAAGCTTGCTATTTGACACCTGCGTTTCAGCTCAGTTCTAGTTCCCTGGCCAACAGAATGCAGAAATTTGAAAAAATCACACACAAGTAAAGTTTCATTGAAGATGATTAAAAATTCAGTGGAGTAATATATAGACAAAAATGTGATTTAGAAGAGGACACGCAATAAGGGATATAATTCCTGGTATCAGATGGATTGGGGCGGGAAGCAGATAATACTAAAAACATGTTTACCAGCATTGTATTTACTATACAAATTCACCCAACTGTGTGGATCAAAATACATTATGGCTCACATGGGGAAGAATAGGAATGCCAGGAGACCATTGGCTTCCTGGGGAACCTTAACATTTACCAAGAGGCAGTCATTCAACAGAACAAAGGGATATATAGAGTGGTTTACAATCAGCAAACACCTGCATCCGTTCCAAATAATCCCATTTGGATAACCTCCATGTTGAACAAATAAGCAGGAAGCTGGAGTCTAAGAAGAAGGGAGCGGCCTCAGGCTTGGAAGACTCGTGGTGGTTAGGTGCCATCAGGTCAGCTCTGACCCAGCAAGAAGCTCTGCCCATTCCTGCACTAGCCTCACGCTGTCCCTCCACCTGCGTCCAGCATTGCAGCCGCTCTGTCAGTCATTGAGGGCCTTTCTCTTTTGCGCTGCCTTTCTGCTTTCCCAAGCATGATGTCCTTCTCCAGGGACTCGCCTCTCCTAACAATATGTCCAAATTATGTAAGCCGAAGTCATGCCATCCTTCCTTCTAATAGCACTCTGACTGTATTCTTCCAAGACTGCTCAGTTTGGCCTGGCAGCAGTGCATGGTCCTCTCCACATTCTTCACGAGCACTACTCTTCAAAAGCATCGATTCTTCTGTCTTCCTTCTTCAATGTCCAAATTTCACAGGTATATGAGGAAATGGAAAATACCCTGGGTTGGGTGAAGAGCACCTTAGTCCTCAAAGTAACATCCTTGCTTTTGAATATTCTAAATCATTCTTGTGCATTAGATATACTTAATACAACTTGTCTTTTGATCTCTTGACTGCTGCTTCCATGAGCATTGCTTTTGGATCTAAGCAAGACAAAACGACGACTCGTGGACAACCTCTGCTATGCAGATGCACACCCTGCTAGCCTTGAGAACTTGGTGCACTCATGAGGAAAGAGCAAAGACTGCAGCCTTCCACCTGGATGACACGCAGCTCAAAGAAGAGGGAAATCCTTACCAATGGGCCCATAAGCAACACCACCATAAACAAAGAAAGATGGAAGTTGTCAGATACTTCATTTTCCTTGGCTCCACATTGAAAACCCATAGAAGCAGCAATCTGGAAATCAACTAGGGTATTGCATGGGACTGCTGCAGAGACCTCTTTAAAGGATGTCACTTGGAGGACTAAAGTGCACATGACTCAAACCTTCGGGGTTTCAATCATTTCCTGTGAACGTAGAAGCTGGATGATGAACCCAAACACTCCAGACTCATGCCATCAATAGATTCCAACACAGAGAGACCCTACAGGGCAGGGTAGATTCTGTCCCTGTGGATTTCTGACACGGCTGACCTCATTTTCCTGGTGGTTTCAATCGGTGGCAGTGTGGTCCGAAGTCCAACCTGTAACCCATGACACCACCAGGTCCTTTATTTTTTTAAGATTGTGAATCCACTCAACTTGTGGTAACTGTTACAAAACCATTTTTCTTGTTTTAGATTTTATTAAGGTCTGTATTGTTTGCCCTGTTTTCCTTTGTCTGAAAAGGTTTCCAGCTGATTGGGAGAGAGCTTTTTAAAACTCCCTGGAGAGTAGTTTGGGTCTCAAGAGGCTAATTATGAAGAAAGAATTGGTTTATCTCAATTCATTTAGATATGTTAAATTGGTGTTAAGTATTTTGGGAAACAGGAGATAATTCAATTATTTTTCATCTATCTTTTATTATTATCTTGGTAAGCAGCTTAGCTTTCTTTCTGCTCAATCTGAAATAATAAAAATCACCCCCTTTCCTTGAATAAAATACATTTTGCATAATATCTAGTTTAAATTACATAGAAAGACTTTGTTTTTAAGATGTTGCTTTCTTGGTTGATATAATTTTAAAACCTTTGTCAGAAGGTAATCTTCTTCATTAATTACTGGGACTATAATGGAGTATTTTATTTATATAAGCAATTATTTATTACTAACTGGATCTATGTAAATTATTGAAAGCATTAATAAATCTAATTTAATAATTCCATTGATAGGTGAAAATTATTATATTTTCATTACCCTGTAATTTGCATGCTTTAGGAGGACTTTCAGAGAAGCAGTTTAGAATATTTTCCCCTTTTAAAACCTATAAGAATAAAAATAAACCACTCATCCTTTTCAGGGCACCAATTTATATAATGTTTCCTTTATGTAGCTACTGAGATCCTAATTCACAAGTCAGGCACAAGAAGCAGGTTTAGGGTGGGGTAGGGGAATGAGAAAAAGAGTAAAAGTTCAAAGACTAACTCATGGGGAAAAAAACAAATCTGGAAACTGCCATTTTGGGCTTCCTGAACAAATGAGAAACAAATGAGACAAAAACACTCCACTGAAAAAATGCTACATAAATTTTCCATCCAGTCTTTGAATTTTTGAGGTTCAAGCAATCTCAAAACCCAGTGTTATACATATTACACCACATAAGACAAACATATGAGAAACCCACTTTCTTAAAATGAATATAAAATTCTTATATAAAATTGATTCAATTCAACAGAAGAGCAAGTTCTAGATAAGCTTGCCAAAGTTTCAGATGTCAAAGGCAGGGATCTTAGTAAGACATTTGGAGTAATATTGAGCATTAAATGCTCAACAACAACAAAAAGACAATATAAATGGAACTCATTTTCCCAAATTGATCACAGAAATTCTAAATTACTTTAAGTATTTAAGCTAGTAGCAGTTTTAGAATATGAGCCCCAAACCAGCATTCCAGTAGGTGGGACATCCTGACTCTTTTACCAAGAATGTTAAAATTCTTAATCTCTTGGGCTATTGAGTTCCAAGAGGGTAAATGCATTGCTAGCAGGTGGTGGGCTGCATTGGTTCCACAGTGTGCCTGCGGAGTTCTCTTTCGCTTGGGACAGAGCCTTGTGCTCTGGCTCTTCTCCTGCCCCAGCTAATTATTTTAGGGGGTCTTTCTATTGGTAGAATTTCTGGTGGTGTAGTGGTTATAAATTGGCCTGCGGCCCAAATGGTCACTAGTATGCAACCACCAGAAAGACTGGGCTTTTTACTCCCATAAACAGTTACAGTCTCAGAAACCCAGAGGGCAGTCACTAAGAGTTAGCATTCATTTGACAGCAGCGAGCTTGGATTTTTGGTTTTCTATTGGTGGCTAGCACCATAAGTCCATCCAGGATGCTCAACCTAATCCCATATATATTTGCAGGTTACAGACTCTGAAATTCCTCAATAACAACCACACAAAACTTAGTTTCATTCATTCTGAACCTAATTATTCATTCTGCCAGCCAAAGACCTAGTCTCTTATTTTAGATCTTAAATATATGCCGGTAAGTCAAGAAATATTGCTACAAAATCACAGAAATATTTATTGAAGGAAAATATTAAAATGCAATGTTATTTTGGTATCTTCTCTATCTATATTGTTTGAAGCAATATTCCTATCTCTATAACTCTCCCACTCAAAAAAAAATCATAGCATTTTTGACATCCTTAAAGGGCTCAAATTGTATTCCTTTGAAATGTCCGTTGAGTTTAGAAAATATAAAGATACATGAAGGGGAAAATCGGGACTGCAGGGTGGACGAGTTGAGGCCCTGTTTCTCACATGTGTAGTTTTCAATTTTCCTAAAGTCTCTTTATAATAAGCCCCAGTGGTCATCCTGTGTCCTTGAAGAAAACCTATCAAGATTATTTACCTCTTTGCAACCCTGAGAGACAATTCCCATAACCCTCTGAGCTGACCTTTTTGCCTTGAATTTAATTGGGTCAGTAGATACCTCAGAAACCACCCTTTCAATTGGACCATTTGTGGGCTGGGGGGTTGAGGCATTTTAAGGAGGCTAAGGAGGAGGCTTGTTGGCATACCGGGTTACCTGTTGTGCTACTGGCTACCTAGGTCAGCACTTAGAACTCACCTGAGGGGACAAGTGAGGCATTCCGCTCCCATAAAAATGTCAGCCTCAGAAACCCACTCTGCGCTGTCCTATAAGGTTACTATGAGTGTTACTTAAACTGGATGGCAGTGAGTTTGGTTTTGAATTATAATGAGACTAGCTCACTAAGACCCTCAGAGAGCAGAACAGAACCTCTCCCTGTGGTTCCTGAGGCTGTAACTCTTTATGGAGCAGAAAGGCCCATCTGTCTCTTACAGAGTGGCTGATGGGTTTGAATGGCTGACCTTTGTTTAGCAGTCCACATGGGAAAAGCACACCAGCCTTTGTGATCATGAGGTATCAATGGGATCAGGTACTCGGCATCTAAGACCGAGAACAAAAAAATCATATCATTGTGAATAAGGGGGAGTGAGGAGTGGATACCCAAAGCCCACCTGTGGACAATTGGACACTCCCTCACACAGGGTCACAAGGAAGAGATGGCCATGTAGAATCCAGTGTAACACCAACGAAACACACAACATTCCTCTAGTTCTTTCATTCTTCCTCCCCCATTATCACGACCCCAGTTACAAATCTGGCTAGACCAGAGCATGTACACTGGTACAGATAAGAGCTCTCAACAGCCAGAATCCAGGACAGATAAACCCCTTTGTACTAATAAAGAGAGAAGCAATACCATGAGGGTAGGGAAAAGGGGGAGGGAGAAGGGGGAGAAAAGGGGTAGCAATCACAATGAAAGACATACAACCCCCCTCATACAGGGGGACAAACAACAGAAATGTGGGTGAAGGGAGACATCGGAGCATGTAAAATATGAAAATAAAAATAATTTCTAAATTATCAAGGGAAGGTAGGGGAGGGAGGGGAAAAAAGAGGAGCAGATACCAAGGACTCAAGTAGAAAGAAAATGTTTTGGAAATGATGATCGGAGCATTGTTACAAATTATGTGCTTGATACAATTGATGTATGGATTGTTCTAAGAGCTGTAAGACCCTCTAATAAAAGTGATTTATTAAAATAAATAAATAAGGTTTTAACCAGTCAAAAATAAAATGAAAGAAACCATTGATTCCGGTGGCTTATGACTCAGTGATAGTAGGCTGTTTGTCAGCTTGACTAGGATAGGAGTCTCAGTAGTTTGCCTCCACCTGACCACATCTAACACTATGTAATGAATTCCGCAGTGAGCTGTGTTGTAAGCAGTTAAGCAGTTGTGGAAAGAATTGTGCAGAACGTAATTGAAAAGGCATTTTCTTGGGAGTGCAGCCTACTCCTAAGCAGATGCAGTGGGAAGACTCAGCTCTGCTTGCTGTACTAGATGCTGCTATATTGCCTGATGACCTTGGATTCATTGGACTCTGCAGTCACGATCCTGCCTTGCTGAACTTGGATCCATCCACCTCTGCCTCCACCAGCCTAAGATCTTCCAGCTTCCTGGCTCATACTCCTGCTTCCAAGTTCATCAGCCTCAGCAGCTACATGAGGCAGAAAAACAACAACAAAACCTAGCTTAGCATCTTACTCATAAACTTAAACCAGACTGGACTTAACTGCTTCTTCAACTGCAAGCCACTCTTGATTTAAAGTTCTCTCTCTTCTCTCTCTCTCCTCCTTTCTATATATCTATTAAAAAACATATCACTGGTTTTGCTTCTCTAGAAAAGAGCCTAACAGACTTTCAAGCAGATATTATGAAACAATCCAGGGAAGGAACAAAATGACCTATAATATGAGTCCTTAAAGATCAAGAACTAGATCATAAACTTTATTGCATACCCTGGCAGCTGGCATTCTAAACAGTCTAAATTTAATAATTGTGTTTAAACAGATTGCATTACAGCTCAAAATCACCAGCTATTCAGAAAATGCAAAACCAAACAATGGGGAGATATTGTGTTGCACCCAAAAAGTAGTCCAAATGAAAAAAAAAAAAGACATAGACTAGCAAACACTAGAGTGGGTGTGGAGAGAATGGAAGTCTTATACACTGCTACGAGCTGGTAAATATGTACAACCATTGTGGAAAGTGATATGGCACTACCTGAAATAACTGAAAATAGAAATCTCATATGGCCACGCAATGCTTTTTCTGAGCATATACCCCAAAGAAATGAAAGGCAGACCACAAACATATGTATGCACTCCCATGTCCATTGTAGCGCAGTTCACAATAGCAAGAAGTTGTGAACAGCCCAAATGCCTCTAAGCAGAGAGTGGATAAAGAGACTCTGGTACATGCACACAATGGAAGACTCTGCATCCCTAAAAAACAGTGATGAAACCCCAACACTCCTCATGATACGGATAGATATGGCAACTGCTGAGTGATAAGCTGAGTGACATTAGTCAATCACAACAGGAAAAATATTGAATAGATTCACTACTATAAAGATAACCACCAAGATGAAGGCAGGCCCCTGATCTCAGATCATGTGTTTTCTAAGCCACTCTCTCCTGTAAGAAGGTAGAGAGCTCGTCTGTTCCCCTGAACCATGTATCACCCCTTTACATGTACACCTATAAAAACACTTTACATGTACACCTATAAAAACATGTACACCTATAAAAACTCAACAAAGGAGACCTCATCCCAGCTGGGGTCAGTTTTTCAACATACAATGTGCTAAGGTCACTCTAAATCAATAAATACACCTACAAGAGTGTAAAGGTAAATTTACTGGAAATGTGAGTCAAGATGGTGAGGGAGGAGCTTTTATGTATTGAAGAAGGAGATTTTATGTCTGTTGGTGGGTAAACCAGGAAGAGTAACTCTGTAATGAAAAATGCTTAACAATAGTTATATAGAATGCACGGGAGAATAAACCCGGTACTATGTTCCTAAGTGAACACTTTTGACCTAGCTTCAAGCCCTTGGTGACTCAGGTCTTGTGATACAGACTACTGGGACTTTAGGTTCTGCCCGTTTGAGGCACACAACATCCTTCATAAGCCACACAACAAGAATTTGATATTTGAAACCCCACTACGTGATCTAGGCTTTACCTCAAACTCATTTGTAACAGATTTAAGAAACCCCATATTCCTTGGACTTAAGGTTGAAATGCCCTAGTATGAGAAGAAGCAGATAGCTGTTAGCCCAAGATTATGGGATTGGGGATCCTTGGATTTGGGTTTGGAACTCTTGCTTTGAGGGTGCCCAATGAATGGTGTCCCAGGACTACCGTAATTTCCCATTTCAATGCCCTCATTGCTTACTTATGAAGAGCCCTGGTAGTGTTCTCATTGGGCTGCTAACTGCAAGGTCCTCAGTTCAAAGCCACTAGCTGCTCATTGGGAGAAAGGTGGGTTTTCTCCTTTCTTAAAGAGTTGCAGCCTCAGAAACTCACAGGTTCTCGCCTGTCTTACAGGATCACTGTGAATCGGCATCAACTCATTGGTAGTGAGTGAATTTGCTTTCTTTTTTTAAAAATAATTTTATTGGGGGCTCATACAACTCTTATCACAATCCATATATCAATTGAATCAGGCATATTTGTACATATTTTTCCTCATTTTTTCTAGACATTCACTTTCTATTGAGCCCTTGGTATCAGCTCTTTTACCCCACCCTCCCCCCACCCTCATAAAGCCCTGATAGATTGTACATTATTATTATTTTCATCTCTCACACCAACCGCTGTCTCCCTTCCCCCATGTTTTCTGTTGTCCTTTCCCCTGTAGCAGGGTGTATGGTTATATGTTGATCATTGCGATTGGTCCCCCCTTTCTCCCTTCCTCTCCCCCTGTTACCCCTACCCTTCTGGTATCACTATTCCCACTCCTGTTCCTGGATTCTGTGTGTCATGAGCTCCCATCCCGTTCTATACCTGCGTACATGGTCCCATCTAGTTGAATTGGGAAGCAGCACCAGGGTCATCGATTGGGAAGTGGACATGTATTCGTCTGGTAGGCAGGGATCTGCCTTTGAGAATAAGTGCTGTTGAACATTTTGCCCTACCATCAACCTCCATTTGTTTTTGTAAATAGGGTCCAGTCAGTGACTTGAGAGTTCAATCTGTCCGAGTGAAGAATTCGTGTATTGTGGTGTGAAGTCAGCCGATACTTGTGTGATTTCCCTTTCTCAATAGTGTCTTAAATTTTATACCCTTGCATAAGTTGATGCTATCCATAGGGCTCCCCTAGCCCCCAGGGGGATGATTTATAATGCTGCACCATAAAATGATAATGAGGTTTCATAGATCTATGACTGAGTTTTGAGTTCACTCTTAATTCTAGTCCCAATCTAAGAGCAATTAGTTCTTATGGCATAGTACTTGAAACTCACCCTCATAAAGATAACACTTAAGATATAACAAATGTGGTATAAAAAACAGATAGTACCTAGCTGTAACAAAGAATATCACCAGGGATCTTAAAAGCTTGTCTTCATACAAGCAATCATCTAAGTGAGGCATCAACTAAGTCCAAGTGGAAGAAGCACACCAGCCTGTGTGATCCAAGGATTATAATAATAATACTAAATCTGAAGGATGGAATGGTATCAGAGCTTAAGTTGTGAAAACTCATTTTTCAGAAAGTTATGGATAAGAGTAGAAGCCCAAAATCCTTCTGCTGGGTCCACACATAGATTAAGGCTCCAGTGAACACCCTCCATGGTCCAGGAATGTGAATAACCTTGCTATTAGACAGTGAGCCACGTGAAGTTGACTATGGAAGGTGTAGTTAGGTTTCAATGTAGTACTTACCATGTGAGCTCCCTTTAGATCCATTTTAAAGTTGTTTCAGTTTTTAATATTTTCTACTTTCCTTTCAATTGAATTTTTGTATATTTTTTTCAGTCATTGTTGTTAGTTTCATTTGCTTGCTTTTTGTTTGTGTGATTTTCTGTATATTAAATCCAGGATAGATTTCTGTATATTAAATTCAGGGTAGACAGATCTAGAAACAGTAACTTGACTGATGATTGTCTAGGGGCATGGCAGTGGATAATGGGGGTAAATGGGTGGCTAAAAACAAATGAATAGGATAATAAAATATTCTGAAATTGATTGTGATAAAAATTCCATAAATATTCTTAATATGACTGAACAAATAATTTGTAAGATATGTGAAGAACATACCAATGAAACAGTTTTTAAAAATAGAATGCATTACAGAACAAAATTTTCTTCCTTCAAATATCAAGAGTAATGTCTAGTTCTTAGTTTTCTTAATAGGAAAAATAATAATTTTAGAGACAGAAAAAAATCTGCATTCTCCAGTCTATGAGACTGTGGTCAAGTTCTTTATCCTTTCTAAATCTCAATTACTTGATCTTCACATTAGTGACAATGACATTTTCCTTGCAATTTTGTAGTAACAAGTAAGTACATATTGCTTAATACATGGCATGTGCTTAATCATGTCAGGAGAGATCAGTCCCTGGGTAAGGACAGCATGCTTAGTAACGTTTAGGGACAGCTAAATAGAGGGAGACCATCAGGGAGATAACTTGACACAGTGTCTGCAGCAAAGGGCTCAACGATCACTCTTGTGAGGCTGGTGCGGAGCAGGCAGTGTTTTGTTCTGTTGCGCACAGGGTCACTATGGGTCAGAATTGACTTGATGGCACCTAACAATCACACCCACAACATGAGCCAATGAGATGCATTGGCTCAGTGGCTACAGCAATGGGCTCAAAGATACTAGCAGTTGTGAGGACGGTGTAGGGTCAGACAGTATTGTGTTCTAGTGTACAGAGAATTATGAGTCAGAACCAACTCAATGGCACCGAACAACAAAAGAACAATGAACATTATAATAGGAAACTGGGTAGGGGAGTGGGGTAGGCATTGGGCTGCTAACCGGAAGAAGACTGGTGAGTTGAACTGACTCAGAAGCGAAAGAGATGACACAGTTTGCTTTGATAAACATCTATAGCAGGGGAAACTGAAGAGAGCAATTCTATTCTATTTTGTAGGCTCACCATGAGTCTGAATTGACCCAAGGCCAGTTGGTTTGACTTTGGTATTGTCAGGATCATCACAAGACGTTGGAGGGTCAATGATATAGATCATGCCATCCATCCTGGAGACCCTGATTCAATGTTTGGCCAGTGTACTGCAAGCCCAGTCACTACTTGCTGGAATCCCCGTTGATCCTGCTGTGGTGCTGAACTTGGTCAAACAGTTTTCAAACGAAGAGGAACTAAGAAAGGCCAGATGAACTACCTCTGCTATTCAGAGAAACCGTGTGGATCACAGTGAAAAACGAGCCGATCTACAGCAGGTCAGGGGGATAGCACGGGACAGGCAGACTTTCCTTTCAGTGTGCATGGCGTTGCCTGAGTCAGAACTGACATGATGGCAGCTGGGAACCACACCAATCAGTATCCTCATCAGCAATCAAAACATCACTTTCCCTGTCACGCCCATGAAATGTGAGATGCTTAGAAAAACTCTGCCCTTTTCAGAGAAAGGCCAAAAGTGTCTCCCAAGAGAACAACATGCACCCACAAAATACTGCTTGCGTTGGTTTCTCCATAAATAAGACTTGTTGTCAAGAAACTTGAGCTCAGTGCAAGTGGATTTCCCATGAAACACAGAAGCTTGGATATGAGCAACAGGTTTTTGTGGCATTTTCTTGGATGTCAGCAGAAAACCCTGAAATCAGGCAAAAGATCAAAACATATGGCCTCAGCACCTTGCCAAAAACCAAAAACCAACAAAAGGAACTGATTATAGTGCCAAAATCAAGACAGGGCAGTTTGGGGCCACAAACACCATTAAAGCCACATACAAATATATTCAGTTTAATATAAAACTGACTAAATAAATTAGTTTCAAAGGATAAAAAAAACCTTAGGTCACCACGAAGTTAGGAACCATGAAAATCACAATTCTCTTTTCGATTTCCTTGACCCCAGCCATTTAGATAAGGCTGCTGGAGCTGATGCTTTTGCAGTGGGGAGGAACCGCGGGGTGTCCCAGAACCTGTCTTTGATGAGAGAGTTGTCTATTAGCACATTCAACAAGACAGGTGGCATTTCTATCCAAGTGCCAAATCCCTTTTTTGTTGTCTGCTTCTGGAGGTCCCAGCTAGCAATCACTACAAGTTTAAAACACAGGAAGGAAAATAAACATCTCAGTTTATTATTAGTATGTTTTTCAGTATGGCTATATTCTATTTTCAAATTAGCATCATTCAGCCAAAAGAAATGTGGAAGACTTACGGTTCTGTATGCTTTCTGTTCTTTTCTCTCTCTCTCTCTCTCTCTCTCTCTCTCTCTCTCTCTCTCTCTCTCTCTCTCTCTCTCTCTCTCTCTCTCTCTCTCTCTCTCTCTCTCTCTCTTATGATGCTGTGATACTTTCAGGAAAAGACTTAGATCTGAATGCCCTAGAGAGAAAATGCTCGGTTCCCAGCCCTAGCAGCAACTACTGAGACTGCAACAACACTGTGACAGAGTTGTGTTTCCTCGGGAGTTAAAATTTCAATCTACAAACCAACCCTTGTGATTCAGCCTGTCTCCTCAGTTAAACGGGTCAGCCAGCTCAAAAGATTAAGCGTGCTTGACCCTGCACATCAACACTCAGAAACATGCTGCCGCAGGGGTCGTGTCCCTGCATGCGGTAAGAAGATCTCTTCCTCCACAGCGGCCAAGCTCAGCTACTTAATCCTCCCAGGATACCTGCCTGCCATCTGGCCCTGACCAAAGTGCTGTAGCTACCAGCTGACTTCTCAGCAGCAACAAAACCCGCCTGCTCTAAGATGTACTTTCGTCACTTGCACCATTCCCCAATGTGCTGTGGCAGTTTGGCTTACGAAGTCCAAAAGGGCAGGATTCTTGTATCTATACTGAATTCTAACTCAAGACTAACACCAGCTATCAAAAATATTATTATTTCTGTAGATATGAAGCATAAGCTGATATTATATATGTGCAACCAAAATTCTCCCACCAACGCATTCCCAGCTGCTTTTCAAAGAAGAGGTTGAACGTTTCATTCCAAATGGAAAGCTTTTTTTTTTTTTTTAAGCAATTACTGGCCTTGGCATAACACTTGAGTGAGAATGGGCGCACAGAAATCTTCATTCATAAATTCATTTAGTCAGTAAATATTTATTCAGCACTCACTTTCTGGCAGCCAATGTTCTGGGGCCTCAATAGGAATGAGTCTAACGTTGAAATGTGATTTAAACTATTTGAGAATAAACAAACCCATGATACCAGCAAATACAGGAGCCTGTCAATCTGTATTTTTCTTGTTTGACCTCACTGTTCTGCCTTGGGTAACCAACCAGTCAGACATATGAATTTCCTTGCGTGTTTATTGTTTTACATGCGTACCGACTCTTTCAACTGTGGACAAATTGCAAACTAGAGTAAGAATTCTTTTTTCTGATGTATCCCCCGTACACAGCCAAGGCTGACTGCCATGTGCGCTTGCTGTTTGTTCAGCACTAAGGCAGTTCGCCTGTGGGAAAGGCTTAACGGATGGTAAAAATGTGTTGCTAGACACCCAGTGCATTTCGGTTCCACACATTTTCAAGGGACAGCAGGACACTTTTTAATTGTCAATTTTTTTTCCCTGGGACAAGGGCAAACCTATGTAAAGAAGACATATACAGTTTTTAATGGAGAAAGGCGGGTCACATTTCCTCTCTCTTTTCTTTCATTCACCCTAAAAATTATATGACTCCTCTAGGCAAGCTATCACATTCCATTTTGGAGAAATGTTTAAACGAGTCAGTATATATGATTATTTTATTTCCCTTATTTTCGTTCTCTGTTGCCAAATCTTCACCATTTGTTCTCCTTGGGGGAAACGGACACATGATATTTCTGGTAAGGAATTAAATGCAGGGTATAATAATCCCTTGTCCTCTTCCTCCTTCATAGGAATACATTTCTTCAGGGAACTCAGCACCCTCTTTGTATTCCCAGTGCAAGCTTTGCACAGGCCAGCGCTAAGGGGAAATGGCCCAGAGCAAGGCTGGGCAGCCCTGCTCCAGGGCAAACAGAGAAAGAGGCAAATATCTAGAATTTTATCAGCTAACTGGCAAACTTAGAAACAGTATTTGAATTACTAGGCTACTGTTTCCGCTTTTTCATTTGGATGATGTTTTTTACAGTAGCCTTAAAGCCAGAAGCAAATCTGTGTTGAGCTTACGACTACTTCCTCAATTTGTTCTTCTCTAAGAGGACAGACAAGACAGAGGGGAACAATAGGGTTATAACCTCACCTATATTTTCCATCTCAGCGCACTGGAAAAAACTGATGGGATAACTGTCCTTCCATGGGCCAGTCTGCCTGTGTGCCCTGCTCTCTAAACCCCATGGGCCATTTAAAAGTGCTAAATTGACCAATTTCTAATGACATTTACTGATGATTTCCATCACGGGAATTTACCAAGGATCTTTTGAACTGACTGCCAGCCTAAAACCAGAAGCACTGTGCTCCAAAGAGTTTTCAAAGGCTGATTTATCAAGGTCCACCACCCGCATTTCTTCAAAGACACCTTGGCTTAGACTTCAGCCTCCAACCTCGCAGTTGGCAGCCAAGCGCTTCACCATTGGTATCACCCCTGGTGAGCCCATTTGAGGACAATTTTGCTTTAAAGTATATTCACAGTAACTATGCATTGCAACTTATTTTTATTGATATCAAAACTCCCTTCATGATGGAACCGACTCAGCACACAGCAACAACAACATCCATACTTTGTTTGGCTCCAAGGAAGACTCCCATCCCACTTTGGGAGGCAAGGATAGAACGAACCCATGCTTGAGGCAGGAAAATGATGAACTCTAAGAACTGAGTCATAGCAGGTTTATCCCAGGCAATGGTAAGTGATATAGGAAACCGGGTGCAGTTTCAGAAAAGGGATTGGCAGGAATAAGACTAAGGACAGCAGGCTACAAATTAGGGTTAGAAAGTGTGGTCAGCAAGGAAATCCAAGAAAATGAGAAGGCCAGGCAAAGGGAATGGGGCAGCCAATGGAGATATTGCATAAAGAAACTGCAACATGACGCAAATTGCAGTTGGGCTAAGTTCACTCCAGCCACCTGAGATGTTGGCTTCAAACCATTTCCAGGCCCTATTCAATGCACATGGTAACCAAGCTCCTGCCTGTCTAGGTCCCCGAAGCTTCGAACATCAGACAGGGGTCTCTGTCTGTGGTGGAAGAGTGTCGGTGCAGCTCTCGAACGCCTTATCCCCAACCTTTGGGAGTTTACCTTTTTCCTACATTGCAATGCAGCAGGGCACACCGACGTGTGTGGGTCTCCAAGGGAATTGTGCTGAATGAGAAAAATCACAAGAGCTTGCATATTATATGATTCAATTGTGTAGCATTACACAAGTGACAAAAGTACAGACCTGGAGCTGGAGCGTACATCAGTGGTTGTCATAGGTTAGGAAGATGATAGGACAGGGTGCGGGGTGGGGAGGGGACTATGGCTGTAAAACAGCAAACCACGAGGGATCCTTGTGCTGGAATGGGCAGCATCTTGACTGTGATGATGGTCACACAAGTCTGCATGTGACAAAAATGTCATAGAGTACAGATATACAAACAAGTGAGGACATGTAAAACTGGTGAAACCATGTCAGTTAATGCCATCCACGCCAGCGTCTTTGTTGTGACGCCTGCAATGGTCATACATGACACTACCAGTGGGAGAAAACAAGTCATGGGTTTTGCACAACTATGATTTATCATCTGCATGTGAATCTATAATTGTCTAAAAATACACAGTTTAAAAAATGTTTTTTAAAAGCCATGAAGTGAATACCCGTATACCTCACATTAAGTAATGTTCTAGATGATGTCAAATGCATTACTAGTTCTTTTTTTAAAATAATTTTATTGGGAACTCATACAATTCTTATCACAGTCCATACTTACATCCATTGTGTCGAGCACACTGTACATTTGTTGCCATCATTGTTCTCAAAACATTTGCTTTTCACTTGAACCTTTGATATCAGCTCTTCATTTTCCCCCTCCCTCCCCGCTCCCCTCTCTCATAAACCCTTGATAATTCATACATTATTATTATTTTGTCATATCTTACACTGTCCGACATCTCCTTTCACCCACTTTTCTGTTGTCCATCCCCTAGAGAGGAGGTTATACATAGATCCTTATAATTGGTTCATCCCTTCCATCCCACCTTCCATATACCCTCCAGGTATCACCACTCACACCACTGGTCCTGAAGGGATTATCTGTCCTGGTTTCCCTGTGTTTCCAGTTTCTGTCTGTACCAGTGTACCTCCTTTGGTCTAGTCAGATTTTTGTGGTATAATTGGGATCATGATGGTGGGGGAGGAAGCATTACAGACTGGAGGAAAGTTGTACGTTTCATCATTGCTACCCTGCACCCTGACTGGCTCATCTACTCCCGTGACCCTTCTGTAAAGGGGTGTCCAGGTGCCTACAGATGGGCTTTGGGTCTCCACTCTGCACTCACCCTCATGTACAATAATATGATTTTTTGTTCTTTAATGCCTGATACCTGGTCCCTTCGACACCTTGTGGTCACACAGGCTGGTGTGCTTATTGCATGTTGGCTTTGTTGCTTCTGAGCTAGATGGCTGCTTGTTTACCTGCATGCCTTTAAGATGCCAGACACGATATCTTTTGATAGCCGGGCACCATCAACTTTCTTACCCACATTTGCTTATGCACACATTTGTCTTCAGCGATCATGCTGGGAAGGTGTGCATCATGGAATGCCAATTTAATAGAACAAAGTGTTCTTGCATTGAGTAAGTATTTGAGTGGAGGTCCAATCTTCATCTGCTGCCTTAATACTAGACCCATAAATATATGCACATAGATCTATTTCCCCACCATCCTATATAAATATATTTACATGTGTACATGCCTATATTTAGACCTCTATAAATACCCTTTGCCTCCTAGTTCTTTCCTCTCTTTTACTTTCCTCTTGTCCCACTATCATGCTCAGCCTTCTTTTGAATTTCAGTAATTTCTCTTGGATATATTTCACTTGCTGAATCCTTATCAGGCCTCTCACACCCTCCTTGCCACTGATTTTGGATCACTTGCTGCCCCCTTGTCCCTGGGTTGGTCATCAACACGTCCTCCTTTCCCCTGCCTCCACCTCTCCCATGTCCCCCTGGAACCATCGGTCCCGTTGTTTTCTCTTCCAGACTGTTCATCAAGCCTATCTTATATAGATAGTTATGCAGAGATAATAATATGCACCAAAAAAACAAAGCATGCAAGACAAGGCGACAAAAGAGAACGCAACAATGACAACAAAAAAGAAAGCCGATGAGCCAGAAAAGAATAAGTTAATTTTTTAAAAAAATGAAAAAGTTTTAAAAAGAAAGATCAGGGTCTGATATCTGACCTTTAGGTGTGTCCTCCAGTCAAGTCCGATGGGGTGCCCCTTTTGGCCCCAAAGTCTGTCCTTTGCACTCCCTTGGGAGCTCCCTGCTCTGCTCCCCACCCCCTTTGCTCTGCTGCACACCTTTGGCAGAGGCCAGACCAAATCCAGGGGTACATATGGTAGCAAACTAAAAAAGAGGGGGGAAGGAAGGAAGAAAGGAAAAAAAGAGAGTGAGTGAGCCAGTGAGAAAGACAGAGAGAGCTGTGTGGCGGGGGAACAGGGCACCGGCCCATCCAAGGGGAGGGTATTATTTGTGTCTCCACAAAGAAAGAGGGACCAGACTTCAATCCGGGGTTCCGGGATGGGAAGGAAGTGTGCTGGCATGGAGAGGGGAGCCGGTGGAGGGGCCTCAGGGTTTGGGTCTATACCAGCTACATGGACAACTGTTCCTCCCCACAGAAGAATTGACTTTAGAGGATGGCACGGAAGCTGCAGATACAGGAGAGGCACATGTCTGAGGAGAGGACACAGGAGCAAATGAAGGGGGAGGAAGAGAGAGTGGAGCACATCCTGGCCCACCAGGCCTTGAGGACGATATCCCCGCTCTGAACAGCCAATGCACAGAGGCCCTACTACGGCGGACAACATTGGAGATTCCCTGTCGGGATTGGCCCGGTCTGACCCCGCGACGCCGAGTCAAACACTACAGGCATTACTAGTTCTTTAGCAAAGCATGGCACTGTTCGTATCAAATGAAACACGGACTATAAATAGGCTCTTGTCAAGTTGGGTCAGGTTTTATGGCCAGAGGACTTCAAGTTTAGTCAGGTTTTCCCGTCAAATCAGCCACATACAAAACAAAACAAAACCATTTGAGGTTTTAAGAGCTTTTCTTATTTTAAAACTATAGATAAAGAAGTTTAAACCTAAGTTTCTCCACTGGCCTCTTGGAGGAGTCCAGGGATCATCCACGGCTGCAGTGGTTGATATTGCCTGCTTCTGCTTACTGTGACTTCATATTCCGCAGAGAAGTGTGTAAGAAAACTGCAATCTTTGATATAATACTTCCATCACAGAAGAGTTTTCAAAACGAACTGTTTGTGCATTCTTTTGAGAAGTTAGCCAGCAATGCACACAATAAAATTTGACTGAAGGGAGCTGTGAACAGTACAGCAGGGTCCACACAAAACAGTGAGAGGCTTCCCTACTTTCTCCTAGGATGTCTTCATAACACCACTTTTGTTACGTGATTGGGAATACATTGTCGATAGATTACAAGTTATTACATTAAAATTGTAAATATATGTGTGTTACAGATATGCATTCATTGAATCATCAGTGAATTGGGCTAATCTATCATTTTATATGATTCACTTGTCTGTGGAAAAAGGGATTTGAGCCAGTTTTGGTTTGTTAATGCTGTAATAGAAATACCACAGGTGGGTGAGTTTCAAGAGCAGTAATTTCTGTTCTCACAGTTCAAGAGGCTAGAAGTCTGAATTAAAGGCACCACCTCAAGGGGAAGGCCTCACTGTGTTGACTCTATCTGAGAATCCTTGCCTTGGCTTCTCTAACCCCTTGCATTCGTCTATAATAATAGAAGAATGTCCAAGAAAGGTATCTGCCTTTCCTAATCTGTGTGTGCTTGCTTCTATGTCTAATCTACTTTTTTGTATTTTAATAGGTTTAAGACTTATACTTACATGGTTTAATTCACATAACAAAACCCTCTGTTTACCAGTGAAATACTACTACAAGTAGGGGGTTGAAGATTCCAAATGTATTTGTTGGGGTTGTGGTGGGGTATGTATGGCGGGGAGGACCAAATATAACCCACAATAGACTCCAATCTAATCATTTGTCCATGATGCAAGTACTTTGTGGCTTTAGGACTTTTTTCAGCAATAAATGAGAACAGATGTTCAGAATTTGCAATAGATAGAGTTCAAATTAAATTTAAATCCAAAGTCTGTAGAAGGGACCTAATGCACTCACTTAAATGTAAGTCCTCAGGTTTTGTCCTACTGTGTGTTAGCTATTCTCCACCTGCCAGTTAGGATCATGCTATTCAAATGAAAATATAACTACTCTCAGTTTTCTCAATAGCTACAGAATAGCATTGTCCCTGCCCTCAGGACCACACTTCAGCATCCATGTCTTGGATTAAGCGTCTCTTCATCCTCCAGGGGAGATCCTTGCTCTTTAGAACTTTAAAGAGATCTGGTGCAGTAGATTTGCCCACTGCCATTCTTTGTGAATTTGTCATTCCTGACCTAGTAAATCGTATGATTTTCTGATTCAAAATGGTCACTAATGCCTTTGATCTTTGTTTTAGATAATAGTTTTATTGACATATCTTATACAATCCAATATATCCATTAACATACAATTCGGTTGTTCAATCCCCATTGCGTGGAGTTATACAATCATCAATGACCTTTATGCGTTACCTTTCATTTTTTAATGATATCTAACTGTCCTAGATTCATACTTCATACATTCCAGATTCTCATTGTTAGTGGGTGTTTGCAGCTATTTCTCCTCATCGTGAATCAGGTCCCATTCACAAACAAAAGTTCAGAAAGCTTTTCTCTGTCCATTTCATTGTGGTCAACTCCGTGGAGTCAGACTTCCCCAGTTGTGTTTTGAGCACCTTCCCCCAGGAGGGGCTCATCTTCTGGCCTGTCTGGCAACAGCTCTCTGCTATTCACTCAGGAGTGGATAGTCTATTCCTTTTTGCAGTCTGTTCTTAGTTGGACACACTGTTGAAACCTCCTCACCATGGGTACGCCTGCTGTTATTTAAAGTACCAGTGACATAGCTTCCAGCATAACAATAACACACAGCAGAGTTCCACAAGCACACAGACAATTAGTGGATCACAAAAGTCATAAACTCAGATTATCTAGAATCAAAATTAGAATTTTTCTACCTTTTACCTCCTCATAACCATAGCTACGTATACAGTTAAAAATGAGAGATATATAGCAATTGGAGAAGAAAATTAAATCAGGAAAGTGCAAACAGACTGAGAAAAAGGAAGACAAGTATGAAAGTCAATGTGATGGAATGAATTTTGTTCTCTCCTGAAAAAAATTGTGGAAATCCTAATTCCCAGTGCCTATGAAATCACCTTATTTGGAAATGGGATTTTTGAAGACGTTATCAGGTAAAATATGATCATAACAGAGTATAGTGTGTACTAATCCCATTGTGATGGAACAACAATGTAATGATGGTGACAGATGCAAGTCACTAAGTTGGAACAGTTACTTTCTCAGGGTCCTAAGAAGGACTTAACATGGCCAAAACATGGACTGACTTGGACTTCTAGATTTCAGAACTGGGAGAAAAAACAATTCTACTCTTTAATGCCGCCAACTGTGTTTTATTTTGTTATAGCAGTCCTAGGGAACTATGTGGTGGTGGTGGTGGGGGGAGAGATTGAGTTCCTTGGCAGAGTCTGAAGTCTTTGAATCAAGCCATTGCTGTAAGCCAGTAACATTTTCTACTCACTAGCTCTTTTTCACTGGGAATAACCAAACTTTCTATGTTAACTAATCAATGCGTCATCAATTCAGTACATGTTTCTTGAACATTTTTTGTAATAGTAATTTTTGTTGGCATCATCAAAACGCAGGGAGAGATGAGCCATACTCATTATCCTTAAGTTTCTATTGGCGTCTCTGAGAAAAAAAGGTGCTAAATTATCCCCCCAAATTGCCGAAGTTCAAACTACTAGGTGACATTTTCAGACTTCCCAGTTGTTTACTGGAAACAGCAGTGAATGAAGGACAGTGGCGCAGTCCCCTCCAAACCCTACTTTGTTTACTTCTTCTGATTCACTGTACAGATTACATTAATATCTTGGCCTTCTGGGACTATGCCTCAATTTTCTAAATACATTACATTCATTAGGGAAATAACTTGAAGTCTTCATTTTGGGTTTTCTTTCCTTATTCGATTATCAAGGGAAACTGTGTGAAGTTTGAAGTTACGATCACAGCCCTGCTTCAGTCACAGGTTCAAGGATCACATCACAAGGGGAGGGCTGTGATTGTTACATCATCTGTTAAATTGAGGCTTAAGAGTGAAGGGGTCAATCCTATTGCAGCAGGGTGACCTCATTTGGAGGCAATAAAGAGATAAATAGCTCATTGGAGGTGGGACATACGCTCACTTCCTGTGAGACATTTCTGACAAGAAGCCACATAAAGCTACCCTGATGCAGTCGGACTCATGGGAGCTGAAGGAGCCACATGGAAACCTCTGCCAGCGCAGAGATGCTTACAAGGTCACTGAATCCACAAGACTTCCCACCCATTGGCCTGTGATCTTCCTGCATTCAGAATCATTGTATGTGTTTTGTGAATCCGAAGAGGACTTAGAGATTAGTATCGGACATATGGGCTAATATCAGATTTATGGACTAGGCTGGGATGTTTTCTCAATATTCGATTGCTCTTGTATATAAAGCTCTTTCCTATACACATGAGTCTCCCTGGTTTTGTTTCTCTAATCTACACAGACTAACACAAGCTTATAGCTTATATTATTCAATGCATGTAATTAGAGGCATTCCGCACTTTTCTTGAATTAGTAAAAATGTAATCTAAAGAGTAAGACAACTTTCCTTTTTTTCTTTTTAGAGATGGGGAAGGGGCAGGTGTGAGTGGGGTAAGCCCTCCAATAAAACAAGGCTTCATTTTATATAAAGTAACTATTTGCTAAATCTTAAAATAATTTAACGAATAACAATTCAAGTTATTGAAATAATTATCATGCTTTATGTGCTCTACATATAATGAGGTACAAGGTGACATATCCATCCATCCTCTATCAATTCACATACAATATTAATTAACTTATATATTGCCTTAAGAGTGAAAATCCTGGTGGTATCCTCTCTGGAAGTCCCTGATCTCCAGCTCCACATTTCAGTGAGGAATCGAAAAATCTGAGGCAGTGGCCCAACCAAGGTAGGAAAGTGGTACCCAAGCATAAGGGCCCACTCAGCCAAGCATTGCCAAAGTATGTTCTACAGGAGGAACAGGTCAGTCTCCAGAGAGTGGCGACAATCCAGAGAGGTACACTGCAGAGATATCGATGTTAGTTTTGCAAGTGTATGATAACCAAGGGGAGGAATAGTCATGATTATTGGCAAGGGGGAGGAGTGGGAGTGGGGAGGGATTTCTGATAATTTGGGGGCCATCTCTCACTTTCCCCTTTTTGATCAGATCTGAAGTGTCGTGGCGATCTTCTCGAAGGGGCATACTGTCGAAGTGGCATACTGTCAGGTCTCTAGAGGGTGTGGTTTTGATTATTACAACGGTAATGAAGCTTCTCAAGGTTGGAGAGAGTTTTCTAATCCAGGGTCTTCAAATTCTTAAATCATACTGCAGTTTATCAGCTGGCCTTGTCTTGGCTCCTCTTATCCTGAAGGTGTTTTTTCAGGGGAATCTTCCAGCTGCCCTGTTTAGCCCCTACCTTTAGGATCAGATTTTGACACCCCAGCCCTATCTCTTTTTTGTGTATTATGCTAACAATAGTTAATTTTATTTGCTTCAGTCTTTTGAAAGGAGAAAAAAGTTATCTTGAGGAATTATTTAGAGAAACCCTTGGAAAACACTTAGCACATAATAAGCATTCAATGAATTCTAGTTACATGGAAATAGTTTCTCTCTTCAATTCAACACTTATCATCTACTGGAGAGAAAGATAAGAAATGAGTGGTAATCACTCACAAAGCGTAATAAGTAAATTTATCTGATTACTGTGCAAGAATAAAGAAGAAATTAGCATCAGGATTTGAGAAAGGCTCAGTATCAACCTGTGATGTGTAGATGACACAACCTTGTTTGTGGAAAGCAAGAAAGACTTGAAGCACTTGCTGATGAAGATCAAGGATTGCAGCCTTCATAGGAATTATGACTCATTGTAAAGAAGACCAAAATCCTCCTGACTGGACCAACAGGCAACATCATGATAATTGAGGGAAAAGTTGACTTTGGGAGTGTTGTCTTGCTTTGATTCATAATGAATGCTCATGGAAGCAGGGGTCAGGAAATCAAAAGGCAAGTTGCATGGAGGAAATCTGCCACACAAGGCTTCTTTAGAGCGCTGGAAAATGAGGGGGTGGCTTTGAGGACCATGGTGCACCTGAACGAAGGGGGTGATCCTTTCTATCGCCTCGTATGCATGTGAATGTTGGACATTGCATAAAGAAGACCAAAGAAGAATTGGTGCATTTGAATTGTGATGTTTGAGGAGAATATTAAAAGTACCATGGACTGCTAGCTAAAAGGACAAACTGATCAGTCTTAGACGTATGACCGAAGTGTTCTTAAAAGGCAAGGATGATGAGACTTAGTCTTACATGTTATGGACATGTTGTCCCTGAAGAAGGACAATATGCTTTGGTGAAGTAGGAGGACAATGAAAGAGATGAACTGACACACTGGCTGTAACAATAACAATAGACTCCAGCAAAGGACCACTTGTGAGCACGGACGAGGGACCAGGCAGCGTTTCTTTCTGCTGTGCGTAAGGTCACCAAGGGTCGGAACCAACAACCATGTGCACGGAGCACCTAAGAGGGGACGTGCCAGTCTAACTGAGGAATTTAAACTAGGTTTCAAACAGGGAGTAGCGTTCAGAAATGCTCTTTAAACTGTGTTTTAAAACATGCACAAAATAAACCTACCGCCATCAAGACAATTCCGACTCACATAAACTCTGTATGACGTTTCTGAAACTGTGTATCTCTAAAGGAGTGCAATCTCACTTCTCTCCCGTGGAGTCGAACAACTATGAGTTTGAACCACTAACTTTGTGATTAGCAAGGTGTAGCCCACAGCATCACCAGGGCTCTCAGTAACTCAATTTGATTAATGTGATTTAATTCCTATTTAATCACAGACACATGCTCAATTGAATCAAATTTGTTAAAACTTACAGTGAACCAAATCTAACTTTCCTCTGTTCTTCCACTTCTGCCCTCCATTTACTCTGTCTTCCCTCTAATATCATTTTCCCGTCCTAGCTTCTCTTTTCCCTCCAGACTTCCTTTTTTCCTCCATAGTAATCATGCCAATTCCTATTTCTCAGGATGGCTCTGAAAGTTTATTCCAGATAGTTTCCATGGGAACAGACATGCTCTTTGCCTTGCATCTGTGTTTCATCTCTGGAGACATGGAAGGGAGAGAGAATTCTCTCCTAGCATGAGTCAGTAAGACAGACGTCCTGGTCAGTTGTGAAGCATGCAGAATTTGGTAAACTCAAGAAATACTCCCTCTCCTCGCCAAAAATATCTACATCCTAATACAGGGAGTCTGTGAATGCTACCTGATATATAGGAGTAGAAATGCATTGATATGGGAATAGTATCCTGAATTATCCAGGTAAACTCTAAATACGAGTGGGTACCCTGCCCCCCAAAAACCCCAAAAAATATGCTCATTTGTTTTGATGTGTGGGGATAGTGCATTTAGAGTTCATTCCACCAAGTCACACTGTTACTAAAGATTTCTGTTTAGAGGTTCTGAAAAGATTGCATAACAGTGTGTGACAAAAAAAGACCTGATTTGTGGCAGACAGGAACTGATTGTGCCACCACGACAATGCATCTGCTCATGCAGCCATCTCAGTGCAACGGTTTGGGGCAAAACCCAGCATTTCTCTCTTCCCTCGTGCACCTCACTCACCGCACCTCTCCCGGTGCACTTCTTTTTGTTTTCACGAATGAAGCGGGACATGAAAGGACACCTATTTGAGACATAGGTGAAGAAACAAATGAGGGAGGTGCTGTCAGCCATCCAAACAGATGAGCTTGGGTAGTGTAGCACCAACAAATCACACTTCATTCCTCTAGTTCTGATTGCTTCCTCCCCCCACCTCCCACCTGGAATACCGTGACCCAGTTCTATCTTACAAATCTGGCTAGACCAGAGAACACACATCGGCACAGATAAGAGCTCTTGACACATGGAATTCAGGAAAGATAAACCCTTCCGGAACAGTAGTGGGAATAGTGATACCATGAAGGTAGGGGTATGGTCAGGGAGGGGGAAGGGTGAGAAAGGGGGAACCCATCACAAGATTGGATATACAGCATGCCCCCCACCCTGCCCCAAAGGGGATAAATAACAGAAATGTGGGTGAAGGGAGACAATGGACAGTGTAAGATAGGAAATAATAATAACAGGATATAATTGATCAAGGATTCATGAGGGTGGGAGGCTGGGGGAGGGAGGAGAAAAAAGAGGAGCTGATACGAAGGGCTCAAGTAGATAATGTTTTGAAAATGATGATGGCAATATATGTGCAAATATGCTTGAAAGAAAAAACCAGATGAGTTTGAAAAAGGCTTCCAAGAATGGAATTTCAGGTTTGACAAATGTATTAAGTGTAATGGAGAGGACTTTGAAGATGATAAGGTTGCTTTGTAAATAAAAATTAAATACATAGCTTTGAAAAAAATCCCGGGTTTTTTTGGTGGGGCGGGTTCTCCCTCATATGATCATGTGTATTCATAGACGATGGCGGCTTAGAAGAAAGGAGAAGGCAGTGTGGCCACAGATGTCGGGACTGCAGTGAGAAGCGCACAGACCGGTGCTGTCCACGCCAGCAGCCCCCGGAGCCTGAGAGAAGGCAGGCTGCTGAAACTGACAGGTCAGCTCAGGGAAGCGGATATTGCACTTCCAACCTCCAGAAGCGTGACAAGACTAATTTTTCTGTTTTATTTTAATCCACTGAGTCTGTAAATTTGCTACCACACTCACCCAGGAAACTAATACATAAGGCTTATAGGTGGTACCTTATTTTACATCATGTTTTTGAAA
Organism: Tenrec ecaudatus; assembly: GCF_050624435.1. Taxonomy (NCBI): domain Eukaryota; kingdom Metazoa; phylum Chordata; class Mammalia; order Afrosoricida; family Tenrecidae; genus Tenrec; species Tenrec ecaudatus. Next base: position 121,627,512 of record NC_134532.1, read on the forward strand.
ACTTCAGACTTTTGTAGTTTGGAGATTGCTGATAATCATAAAATCTGGCCTCCAAAAGTTGCCTTTACAGTGTCCATTTTTTACATGGTGTACGCAGATATTTCAGTGTATAACGTAACTGTTCCTTATTACTACAATTCCCTATCCTCTTTACATTCTCTTACCCCTACAGGGAGCCCTGATGGCAGGGCGGGTTACCAGTTGGGCTGCTAACCACAAAGCCAGTGGTTTGAAAGCAGCAACTGCTCTGAAGGAGAAAAGTGAGGCTTCCTACTCCTGTAAGGAGAGATTGTCCCTTACAGCTCTGCTCTGCCCCATCCGGTCTCCGCAAGTTCATAATTATCACATAAAATTGTCAACATTGATTTTCCTTTTATATGAAATATATATGATCTGTTTAAGGTAAATGATTGGAATCCGCTCGATAGCAGGGAGGCTTTTTTGATCCTTACAACACGTGGAGCTCTGGTGGCACAGTGAGTTAAGCATTGAACTGCTGACCAAAAGATCGACAGTTTGAACTCAGGAGCCACTCTGTGAGAGGAAAATGTGTCCGTCTTCTTCTGTGAAGATGTGTAGTCTTGGAGACCCTCCTGAGCAGTTCTGCTCTGGCCTATAAGGTCAGTATGATTTGGAATGTGCTCCACAGTTTGGATCCCTAGATTGTATGTCCTTGTTCACAGTGAATTGGATTCCCCTTTGTCTGTCCTGGCAGTAGTCTAAGATTGTCCTAATTTAGCTCAGCCTCTGCCACTCAGACCTTATCACAGAGCAAATTCACCCCAGCCTTTGACAACTAGGTGTATTTTGGATAATTTTGAATGATCCCTTAACACCTGGTTCTTCTTATCCTGTTTAAAACCAACACATGATATCAATGCTTTATGCCTGACTTTGGAAACACATTCAATTCTTCTGAAAATTATTTGACCCTAATAATCTCTATATAAATATTTTTCTACAAATCCAATAAGATGTGTGATGGGCTGAAGGTTAACATGTATCATATTTCCGTAACCTTCCAACCTGAGCCAAATGATTGAAAACTGAAGGTTGTATATTGCTCTTTAGTGTTTTGTTTTGTTTTGCACTCTTGTGGTTAACTACCTAGAATAGTCTTCAACCAGTGATCTTACTGATAACAATTATATTGAAATATCTGGTGCCTTAAGGTCAAGTCAACATAAGGACTAGCTACTTAATAATTTGTTTAATAAAAAAAGAAAACATTTTATTAGATTAAGTATTTAAAATACGAGTTGTGTTTTTATTATCATTTACCTTAAACCGATCATATGTATTTCATATAAAAGAAAATTCAATGTTGACAATTTTTATGTGATAATTATGATTTTATATCAAGAATAGAAGAACATCCTTTAGCTACCACTAAATTTCTAAACACAAATTTTAAAAGAGAGAAAACAATGATTTTTGTGTAAGAAAGCATGAGGCTACTTTTTTTTAATCATCAAACTAGACTTTATTGAAAACAAAGGTGCCAAAGGGGGAAAACAGAGACATAGAACTAGGAGGCATAAGTTCTTTGGGGGAAGACCAAAAAATAAAGCAAAAATATGTCTTTATCCTCTTGCTCAGCCTGCTTTACTTACTGAGTGCTTTCCTCATTCAAAACTCCATTTTGACACCTGATTGCTGGAAAGGCTCACACAAAAATACAACAGGAATTGGAGAATGCAGAATCCCCCCCAGATTCCCCTGGGCCTGCTAACACAGTGCTGATTGCTGCTTGAAGACCCCACTCTCCTCTCTTCATGTATACCCCTGTCCCCCAGCAACCTCAAATGTTGCTGGCTTGGCAATAGGTCTATCACACACGGTGAACCAACCAAGTGTAGGCCTACTGCACCCAGCCTCTTATTCTCCCTCTCATCCTTTCCTTTCTTTGTCCACCACCACCGGACCTTGTTTTCTGATTGTTAAAAGTTCTACTGGAAGATACTAACTTGAATCAGCTTAAATATAAGTAAACAAAAAATTAGTGCACAGTCATGAGTGATGAATTAATAAAATTAGTTGTACTTCGTATTGTGTGGAGCGCAATACACCCAGCTAACACAGTGCTCTCCTCCCCGGGAGACAGTGTTGTTCACTGACAGAAGTGTTTCTTCCTGTGGCAGATTCCGCTTCCACTCCGGTGGAAACTTGCATATCACTATGTTGTAGAACAGGCGTCAGTGGCATTTCCATCCAGACTCAACAGACTAGAAAGAAAGGCCAGCTGAGCCACTCTCAGTCAGCCAGTGAAAACCCTATGACTAACAATCGCTCAGTCCTAGCAGAGCATGCTGTGGCACGGTTCTCATGATATACGATCACTGCTTGATGTACAGCTCTTTCTTACATATGTGTGAGTGTCGCTGGATGTGTTTCTCTAGTCAACCCAGCCTATCAAAACTTCCTTCAAGACAAGTTTGTTTGTTCCTTGGAAGTCCATAATACTTCCAATATTCTTTGAAAGCACCATAATTCGAGTATATCAGTTCTTCATGGTGTAGCTTTCCCACGCATATGTAGGGATTGACAATAACCTGACTTGGGTCAAGGGCACTTTAGTCCTCAAAGTAGCATCTTTGCTCTTTAACATTTCAAAGAAGTGTCATGCAACAGATTTTCCCAATATAACACATCATTTGATTTCTTGACTGCTGCTTCCATTGATTGAGAATCCAAGTAAAATTAAATCCTTAATTCAATCACTATTTCAATCCTTTTTCCTTTTACCATCACATTGTCTGTTAATCCAGTTATGAGGACTTTTGTTTTCTTTATATTGAGTTGTAATTCATATTGAAAGATACACTCTCCCTTTTTTTAACTACTTTTTATTGTGAATTCGATGACGGTTTACAGAACATGTCATCAGATTTACATTAAATAATTCGTACGTATTTTATCTCAATGATACATTGCTATCCCTCAGTGTATCATCATTGATCCCATTTCCTCCCTGTGTGTCCTGTTTCCATTCCTCCTTCTTCCCTCACCTACTGAAACGTGTCCTGGTGTACATACTGCCCTTGTTTGCCCTTGAGTAAATACTGCCCCTTTGCTCGTTGATAGTTGATGATTCTAAGCCTGTAGCTAATTCAGTTCCAAATCTGAAGGATGACTAAGGGCCATTCTTGGGTCCCACTAATCCCTTCCTCCTCCTCCTCCTCTTCCTTCTATTTCTATTAAGTCTTAACTGCGGGAAGTGCAGGATCACTGCAGAGACCTATTATCAGGATGAGGGAGACCATCAGCATACCCTCTGCGCTTGTCCAATACTCATTTCTGAGGATGAATTTTATTATTAACAATCCTTGACTTGGTGTACTCCTTCCATGTGAACTTAGTTGACCCCTACCTCCCTTAGATGGCTGTTTACTCTAAGACAAATATTTAAAACCCAAGATGCTATTCCTTTTGCTAGCAGCATTGTATTGGCTATTCATAAGGTAACTCAATGGCAGGAAAAAAAACTACCCAAATCGTAGGCTTTCAGCCTTAAAACATAACTCATTCCATATTCTCGATGATTCCAAGTTCATAGAAGAATTAGTCATCTCATTTTATTAATTCCCTTTATAGTTCAAGTCCAAATGATGACCTTCCCTAAATATGAATTTCCAGAACAAGCAATTGACAGAACAAAGTAGAACATTGAGCTATGAACATTAGTCAGAAGAGCTCCTGAAAGAGTAGGACTTAGAGACGCGAGTAAGGCCTTAGTCTGATGTTCCTCACTTTCTGAAATCCAAGTACTTAAAGGTCCTTTGTGCAAATTTTGCCTTTGACTATTTTCTACCAAAGGCCCTGCGGTAGTTACATAATCTCAAGTCAATTTGAGGATATTAAGAGTGAAGGGGTAGAGTCTAGCCTGTCAATCAGATCACAGCTAGATGCCTCCTTGTTGGTGTGGCCTTCTCAGGAGGATTCTGGGAACTTCCTCTCTTCTCCTCTGGAGGTGGGACACATTCTCTCTCTGCTGCATATTCCTGTTGACAAGCCACATGGCGCAACAATGGTGGCAGCCAGAGCCCTGGAGATTCTCCCACCGCCATTGGAACCACAGACTTTCTACCCACCAGCCTGTGCTCTTTCTTCCTTCAGCATAATTGCATGTGGAGGTGTGAGTCAAAAGAGGAACTCATGGACTAGTATCAGACTTATGGACTTTCAAGTCACACAATTCTGTGCCATGCAACTGTGTTAGAAGTGCAAGATTACCTAGCATTGCTTCTCCAGATTGCTTCAGCTGGCTTGTTCCTTTTGCTTCCTTATCTTGACTTTTCTCCTCCCCTTCTTTCCCCAGATGCAGCAACTGCCCTCTCAGTCCTTTGCAGCAGGTTCAGGAAATTATTTTATATTTTTCTCCCTCTGACTTGCCACACGGGTCACATTGATGTGAGAGATCCAGTGCTCCTCCAGCGTCCCAGAGGGGCTCCATCCTACAAGAGAGGCCTCTTAGATGTTTGTGAACCCACCCTCCCTCTCCTCCTCTTGGCCATTTGCTAAAACACGCGAATCTGAGCATAGTCACACCTGAGGCTTTAGTAAATGTCACCATATAGTTTCAACAAAAACAATGCGTGTACCTGAGACTTTTAGACCAATCAATTAAAAGCACTAGCCATTTTTGTACAACATATAGTCCCCCTAGGGGAAATGCAGCCATTTTCCCCTACGAAATGAATTTTCTTCTTCTCTTCCACTCCTTGTCTTTGAATTAAATGTCCGTGATGTTGTGAAAGGACAGGGAAAGACATACATAACTCAGAAGGGCTCTGTAAACCCTCATGACCACATCAATAACTCCAGTGCTAGCATGAGTGGGACGAATGATGCAAACCCCAATATGAAGCAATCAATTGATCAGCCAATCAAAGTCTGATGAGCTACCATGCTGTGCTGCTGAAGAAAAAGTTCATTCTTAGCAGCATGTGGCCTCTATGACATTTTCACATGAATGTAACCAAATGACCCAAATGGCCTTGTGTCATTTGCATGTTCTGGAAGCTGTCTGGTCAATAGGTAAACTACATGTTTGCCACACCCACACCTACTGCTTACTCCTTCCTGCACTCTCCTTGGCTTTTGTCCTACAAGGCAACCATTAAGACAATTTCTTCACTCTGTCCTTCAGGCATCCCATATTATCCACAGCCTGCTCATCTCTAAGTGATTCCCAAATGCATCTCTGCTTTCTTCTCCTCACACTGAATATAATAGCTCAAGCATAGGTTGCCAAACCTATTTTCCCTCCCCATCCCCACCCTGATCAGAAAAAAAAATCACTCATCTACCTCCTTGAAATTAAAACTTTTGTATTATGTCTCATAATCCAGGATAAAGTTTAGGTATCTTTTTTTACAGCCTCCTTGGATCATTCCAGCATCTCCCCAGATGTGGTATCACCCATCTTGAGTTGTTTCCAGTATTACTATTACAAAATATACACAAATAGTTCCACTATGTATGACAGGCCACTCTGAACAACCTTGTAAGGAATAGTACCATTGACCTTTAGGTGGGAAATGTAAAGTATGTGTTGTTTAAATTATACAGCCTTTATTCAGTGACTAGAGTAACTACTTGTAATAATAAATATTTTTAAAACTATCAAGATGGCTATAAGAATCAATTTCCCAATAAAGACTGCTATACATTAAAATATACAGTTTTGTTTTATTTAAAAAAAAAAAAAACATCAGCATCTACTCAAGAGTATTTTCCCACCAGGAAAAATATTAAAATTTGACAAAGCAAGATAGAAAGAATAACTGCAGGTCTCCTTTATGTAGCCTCTCTGATCAATGTGGGAAGGCGTCCTGGAGCTTGGTGGGTTCCCTGTTGGGCAACTGTTCCTCCCCACATAAAAGGAGGCTTTCTGCTCCCTTAGACATTTACAGCCTTGGAAAACAATAGAGACAGTTCTCTCCTGTCTTACAGGGTTGCTATCCACTCAATGGCAGTGAGTTAGTTTTCTTTTTTATTTATATTTGAAGGAACCCTGGTGGTGTAGGCTTTAAGCAGTAGGCTTCTAACCAGAAGTTTGATAGTCTGAACTCACCAGCCACCTGTGAGAGAAAAGACCTAATGACCTATACCTGAAAAGGTTACAGTCTAGCCTCACCCTGTAGTTGGGAAGTTCAATGGTCTCCTACATGGTTAATATGAATTGGAATCAACTTGATGACAATGGGTACACATATTGGAGCAAAATCCACAAAAATAACAATAAATATAAATGCCATTCTTATTCTTACAGTTATCCTGTAAAACAGTTGTTATTAGTTGCCTTTTATAAGACACGGATAAATTAAGGTGTCACCAAAAGCTACAGATTTAATTAAAAAAAGTGAATGAAGATTTGAATCTTCTTTCAGAGGCTAAATCTCACATTTGAACTAGGCTTGCTGCTTCCTAACAAAAACCTGACATCTTTGAAGGAATAAGTAGAACATGTTGGAGAAGAAATGCCATTAGGGGAAGTGTAAAATAGGAGCAATACTATTAAGTACTTCATCTTTGTAATTAGCATGAAATACTATGCCAAATTCCCAAATCAAAAGTTCACACATTTTACACTTCCTCTCCTGAATTGCCCAGTTTGCTCACCCTGCTTTAGTGATTGAGACATGTTTAAAGATTTTGTGTAGTTCTCTACCAAGACAAAAATAGGCAGGTTTCTCTCTGTCTCTCTCTCTCTCTGTCTCTCTCTCTCTCTCTGTGTGTGTGTGTGTGTGTGTGTGTGTTGGGGGTGGGGAGCATACTTCTAATGTTACTATAAAGTTCATGACCGCTGCATGTTTCAGGCCATTCGGGTAGAGAAAATAAATGTGACTGCAGTTAAACCCTAAGTTTTAAATTCTACTGAATCCATTTTCTTGATTCTATGTAGACATTTTAGGCTAAGAGATATGTACACATTCTATCAAGTCCTGAGGAAGAAGTAAAATGTTGTTCTGGAAAATATATGGGATCATCCTGAGGAATAGACTTGCTGGGTGAGATAAAAAAGCAGGCGATCAGAATGTGAAGCGAAGCGAGCTCGTGTCGGTTGACATGTTATGTATAGTAGCCGTTTCTACGAGGTGGACCAAAGAATGTCTTGTCTGATGGAAAAGCATCTGGTCTAATAGACCATGAAGAGAACAAAATTGTTTTTCTTGGGAACTTAATGCTTTTTGCTGCATTATCTTGCCTATCAGAAGTTGGACTCCTGAATTAAAAAAACTTATTTAGTCTTCACTCTCAAGGAGAGCATTAAATCCAGATCTCTCTCTCTCTCTCTCTCTCTCTCTCTCTCTCCTTGAATTCTGACTTTGTCTGTATGGTTATAAATATTGTCACAGCCTTCAAAACTATGTCCCACCCAGGCTAAATAAAAGCATTTTTATGAAGCAGCTTCCTTTGGCCTTGAAAAATAAACAGTGATTTAATACAAAGGGGACATTGAAAATCAGTAATAAGGATGGAAATTTCCCTCATGAAACTACTTATACTTTTCTTAATTGGCTGTATTTACCCCAGTATACCAAGTGATATGTTTGAATGATTTCCTGTGACTCTTTAGCGGGACACTGTGGTGAAAAGATGTTCTGTGTGTCACTTTATACTTGGTGAGAGAATTGTTCATGCTCTAATTATATTATAAAGAGACAGCTTCATTAACCAAAGTGCCATAGATAACAAAAAACATCTAATACTAATTCAACCTGGACACTTCACAAAGCTGAATGATTTTCCTATTCAAAATGGATCTCCAGTGCATTTATTAAAATGAGTTTTCAGCAAAACGATTGACTAGAGAAAGAAGATGGTCTCAGCTGTGTTAAAACTGTTTTTCTCTGAATTCTAAAATAGTTTCACAAATATTTTCATAAAGGGAGGAGGAAAGTGTTTAGAGACCGGCAAGTATGGCAGTGTCTACAGATGTGGCACACATGTAATCCATGCCAATTCAAGATCTATGGAGCATCTACTGTACACTCCGTTCTACCTCCAGTGCCCTTGCTTCTGCATGGCGACTTCACCGGTGACACAGTACAATTATAATATAGGCTTCTTAACTGTACGAGGATAGATTACTAAAGCTTTCAGCTATGGAGATATTCCTCAAATTCCATGCCACTGAATCAAATCCGACTCACATGGACCCTACAGAACAGAGTGCAACTGTCCATGGGTTTCTGCAGAGGAACCTGTTTCAGAGCAAAAAGCTTTGTCTTTCCTCTGGAAAGCACACAGCTGTCGCGTGGGTTCCAGCTCTTGTTGCCGCTGTTACTGTGAGGAGCCGGCGCACAACAGACCTAACCACTGCCCCGTCCTTCACTACCCTTGCAATTGCTCCCCTGTCTGAGCCCACTGCTGCAGGCACTGTGTCAATCCATGTCATTGACAGTCTTCCTCTTTTTCACTGCCCTTCCAAATTACTAAGCATGATGGGCTCTCCAGAGACTGGTCCCTCCTGACTACATGTGCCGACAAGAAATATGTTAGACTAAGCTCACCATCCTTGCCTCTCAGGAGCCCTCTGGCCTTCTTCCCGGACAGATCAGTGTCTCCTTTTAGCAGCCCATGGTACTTTCTCCATTCTTCTCCAGCGGCTCAATTCAAATGCATCGATTCTTCTTCGGTCTTCCTTATTCAAGGTCCAACTTTCACATGCATATGAAGCAATTGAAAATAGCATGGCTTCGGTCTGGCAAACCTTAGTCCTAAAAGTAATCCTTGCTTTTTTATGATCTAAAGGGCTCCTGTGAAACCGATTTACGTAATGCAACAGGTCTTTTGATCTCTTGAATGCTGTTTTCATGAACATTGATTGTGGATTCAAGCAAGACTACATGGCTCATAAGATATTACATGGATTCAAACTGCCAAGTTTTAGGTGGCAACACATATAATATCCCTGCTTTCAAGGAATTTCTGTTGTTTGATAACAAAAGAGAAAATAAATGAATTTTATAATGTATAAGAAAGTGCTATGGCCCTTCTGTAAGGGGATGTCCAGTTGCCTACAGATGGGCTTTGGGTGCCCAATCTGCACACCCCCTCACTCACAATGATATGGTTTTGTGATTTTTGATGCCTGACACCTGATCCCTTCAACACCTCGTGATCACACAGGTTGGTGTGCTTCCTCATGTGGGCTTTGTTGCTTCTGAGCTTAGATGGCTGCTTGTTCACCTTCAAGCCTTTAAGATGCCAGACGCTATATCTTTTGATAGCCGGGCACTATCAGCTTTTTCACCACATTTGCTTATGCACCCATTTGTCTTCAGCAATTGTATCAGGAAGGTGAGCACACAATGTTATGATTTTTTGTTCTTTGAAGCCTGATAACGGATCCCTTCGGTACCTCATGATCACACAGGTTGGTGTTCTTCTTTCATGTGGGTTTTGTTTCTTCTGAGCTATAACTAGACATCCCCTTACAGAAGGGGCGCAGGGATGAGATGAGTCAGTCAGGGTGCAGGGTAGCAACATGAAACATACAACTTTCCTCTATTTCCTAAATGCTTCCTCCCCTCCCCCACCCACCCCCACTATCATGATCCCAATTCTACCTTATAAATTTGGTTAGACCAGAGGATGTACACTGGTGCAGATAGCAACTGGAAACACAGGGAATCCAGGACAGATGAACCCCTCAGGATCAGTGGTGAGAGTGAGGATACTGGGAGGGTGGAGGGAGGGTGGGGTGCAAAGGGGGAACCAATTACAAGGATTTACATATAGTCTCCCTGGGGGGGGCGGACAACAGAAAAGTGGGTGAATGGAGACATCAGACAGTGTATAAGATATGACAAAATAATAATTTATAAATTCTCAAGGGTTCATGAGGGAGGGAAGAGCAGGGGGGCAGGAGGAGCTGATACCAAGGGCTCAAGTAGAAAGCAAATGTTTTGAGAATGATGATGGCAACAAATGTATAAATGTACTTGACACAATGAATGGATATATGGATTGTGATAAGAGTTGTACAGACCCCAATAAAATGGTTTTTAAAAAATAACAATGAGTGCAAGAATGAAAGAAAAAAGAGTGCTATGGACGTCTATGGAGAAAATTAAAATAAAAGACGAAAAGGAAGTGGGGATTACCATTACAAACAGAGCAGAAACCAGGGAGATTTCCTTGATAAAGTGACATTTGAACCCAGATCTGAAGCAAGTAAAGGAGCTGAGCACACAGAGGACATGGACAAATCAAAATTTAAAAATATATATTAGCACAATTAATCATAGAGAGTTATGACAAAGTAATAGGATTTCAGTTAGTTTTTATGCTTGTTTTCAACTTTTGTGCTTTGTTTCCAATAGAAGTGTGATTTTTAATCATAAATAAAGCATTTGCTTACATTCACATATGTATTTAGTATCTCCAGAAAAACGATAGCCCCACCCATCTGTTTGTCCTCGTAATGAGCACCGCAATTTTAGTGGGAACGAACAACTTCTTTACCTAGTCTTTTTTTCCCTGATCACATGAGTAGGTTGGTCCCATGTGATGGAGGCAGGACTTTGGATAATTCTAAAGAAGTGGCCTTGAAAGATGGAGCACCAGGATCTTCTCCAGTTCCTTGTCCTGCTGCTTTCCTGCTCTTCTGAAATCAGACTTAATTCTGGCTGTGTTAAGCTAGACTCACTAGGAAAGCAAAACCATGAAGCATATGAAACAAATAAACAAAAAATCAAACTTACTGGCAACAAGTCAACTCCAACTCATAGTGTTCATATAGGATAGGGAAGAACTGTCCCTGTGGCTTTCTTAAGTTGTAACTCTTTACTGGAGTAGAAATCCTCATCTTTCTCTTGCAAAATGGCTGGTAGTTTCAAGCTGCTGACCTGTGCTTAGTGGCCCAATGTGTAGTTCACTATGCCACAAGGTCACATCTATGTACCTATATAATTTATATCAAGAAAATGGTTCACACAGTTGTAGAAGCAAGCAATTCCGAGTCCATGGATCCAATGTTAGAATGGAGGCCTCTCCTGACTTGTATAGCTTTGTGGGACTGATGAATGCAAGGTCAATAGAAAGATCTCAGGGCTGTAGCTACAGAAGAAAGTGGATCCAAAGCCAGTAGATCAGATGGCAGACTCTGGAACCCAAGATCAGCAAGCTGTTGGCACAAGTGTGAAGAAACAAAGATCAATGAGCACAATGCAAGATCCAGACCCAACAAAAAGCCAACAAGCTTCTCCACAGGCCCATTTATATTATAATCAGACTGCACCCCCATGCCAATTGATTGGCTGCTTATAACAGAGCTAATTATGAAGATTGATGACCTTATGTTAGATCGCATCATGGGGGATTACTGGGTTTTAGCTGCCACACCACTGACAATCCTGGCCCAGTGAAGTTTCCTAAAAGCTAGCTCTCACACTCTGCCATACCTATGTCCCTGAAAGATGACGTCATAAACCGCCCTCGAAGTCCTTATCGCTAATCTTGAACTTAATTCATAGCAAGAATTTTTTAAAGTTAAGTCACTTTCCTTTGGGGGTTTTATAACTCATGCAGCTAAACCTAACCCAAACTACTACAAAAACCTGCCATCGAGTAGATACCAATTTATAGTGACCGTATAGGACAAGGAAGAACGGGTCCCTATCAATTCCCAAGACTGTGACATTTTACTGGGGTAGACAGCCTCATCTTCCTCCCTCTGAGGAGCCCAACCCGTAACCCATTACACCACCAACACTTCGAACTACTACAAAAGAGTGCTCAACCCATGCCTTTATTTTGTAAATGTAATGCCCCTTACAATTATATTGAGACATGTGGTAGTTACATAATCTGGTGTCGATTTGGGACTTGAGAGGATTAGGAGTGAAGGGGTGGAGTCTAGTCTGTCAATCAGATCATAGGCAATGCAGCCTCTGTGTGGGCGTGGCCTTCTGGGAATTCTGGGAACTCCTAGATTTCCTCTTTGGAGGCAGAAGACACTCTCTCTCTCTCTGCACTCACTCCCGTGGAGACGCTCTACAGACAAGACACATGGCACTACGCCCTGGGAGCTGGAGAAGCCACATGAACCTACCCTGATGCAGCCCTAGGAACTGGAGGAGCCACATGGAGAGCCCTGCCAGCGCTGAGATGCTTCTACTGCCACTGACTTTGTACCCACTGGCTAATGACCCTCCGGCATTCAGTGTCATTGCATGTGTTTCATGAGTCTGAAGAAGGACTTCATAGATTGGTATCAGACATATGGGCTAATATTGGACATATGGACTTGATCTGACTGGTCTGGGATGTTTCCTCAATATTCAACTGCGCTTGTATATAATCTTCTTCCTTATACACATACGGGTTTCTATGGATTTGTTTCTCTCGTCTATGCAAACCAACACAGACACCTTAGCGGAGCAGACAGTAGAGCTGAATCTTGCACGTTCATTAGAGACTGTTACATTCCATCATGTATTATGTAACTCCTTCAAACGGTTAGGAAGCACCTAGAAATAATAGGAGTTTCAGATAATCGTTGTGGAGGCCATCCTGACTCTTGATGACCTAAATGTGTTTTCAGGGCTATTATTTCTTTGTCGGTCAATTGTCAAGCCTTTCTTCTGAGACATCACTGGATGAACTCGGCTTCCAGCCCTCTGATTATTAGCCAAGGGCTTTAGCTGCACCATTCAAGGGCTAATGTGCTTACTAGCAAGTTAAATTAATATTTCACAAGACTATAACCTTCTTTTATAAAAATAAATATATAAATAAAGATTTGTTTTGAAAAACAAATCCTGGCAATGAATCTTAAATTTAAAAAGTAATTACTTAACAAGATGTGCACAATTTTAAAGAAGGAAACTATAAATTTAAGGAACAAAAATCATGGCCTCACTAAACCTATTGCAGTTGAATTTATTCTAATTCATTGGGCCCCTAAATAAGCAGACTAAATAGATTCTCCTTACTTGCTAAAGTAATAACAATTGAACAGGCTATAATGGAATAAAAACAAGAATAACAAAAATATTTTGTACATGTATCTAAAGCTACTTAAAATATACTGCATGTGTAGATATTTAAAGTGTTCACATTTTTGAAGTATAAAAAAAAGTCACTTTGAAAACTAAATATGCCAAGCCCAATTTTCAGTTGCTTCATATACACGTGAAAACTGAACAACGAATTTGGAAGACCACAGAAGGACTGATGATGCCTTTGAGTAGGAAGAGATCCATATTCATGCCCATTCCAATTAAAGATGATCCAAAAATGCAGAAAGTATTAAACAATATCATTAATATCACAAACAAGCAAATGGAGCTAAAGGCAATTAATTCAAAACTGATTGTAGCAGTTCATCAACACGAAACTGAGAAATTCAACTGGATTTGGGAGACGATTTGTGAAAAGGAACACCATTGTGCTACCAAATGTATAGATTCTCAGATCGATCTTGGATGAATGCAGAGAATACCAGAGAGATGTTTATCTTCGCTTCATTGACAAATTATGGATAATATTGAGAAGAATGGGACTTCGGGAACACTTGTGCCCATGTGGAACCTACATATAGGCCAAGAGCAATTTTTCAAATAGAGTAAGGGCCCAAGGGCTACTGTGTGGTTTTAAAAAGCAGTGTGTGTGTGTCAGGTTGTATCTTTCCATCATACTTCTCCTGTCTGTACTATAGAAGGTCTCTATGAAGACGAACACAGCACAAAGATTGTACGAAGTCTGATTAACAACCCACAATATGGAGATGCCACACTTTGTTTACTAAAAGGGAAGGGGGCCTGAAGCACTCTGATAAGATTAAAGAGTATCCCCTTCAAAGTGGATGACTCCTCCATATAAAGTGAACCAAAATCCTCACAGCTGGATCAATAAGCAGCGTTGCTGTAAACAACAACAACAAACAGAATTTGGAGTGACAATCAATGCCCATGGGGGCAGCAGTCAGGAAATCCAGCAACATATCGCATTGGGTAAATCTGCTGCAAATTTCTTTAGATGTGTTAAAAAATGAAGATGCAATTTTTAAGACTAAAGTGCACCTAACCCCAGCCATGATCTTTTCAGTCGCCTCAAATGTATATGAAAGTTGGAAAATGAATATGGAATACCAAAAGAAGAATGAATGCCTTTGTGTTAGGCTTTTGGCAAAGAATATTGAATATATCAAGGAATTTCAGAAGAACAAACCTGTCGTGGGTGAAGGACATCAAAAATACCCTTGAAAGTGAACATGGCAAAATTTTGTCTCAAACACTTTGAGCCTGTCGCCCCGAGGGCCCAATCCCCTGGTAAGAACATCATGACCGGTGAAGCACAGGTCAGCAAAAGATATGAAGCTCCTCCGTCAGATTGATTGACACAATGACATGACAATTGTTGAAGATGGGGCAGGAACAGGTTGTGTTGGCTTATTTTGTGCACAGGGTCACAATGAGTTGGAATAGCATCCAGGGTGCCTTACATTAGAACCAAATTTATAGATATGTATTCTTGATTTAGAAATTAGCAAATAAATTAAGAAATGAATCCATATATATATGGAGATTTAGTATATACCATAGCATTTCAAATTAGTAGGAAAATGATGGACTAATTAGAAAATGATGTTGGAATAACTAGATATTATAAAAGAATCAGTGCATTTGAATTATAATGCTGCTGAAGAATATTGAAAGCTCACTGGCTGCAGAACAAACATCTGTCTTGGAGAGCTTAACGCCATACGCTCCTTAGAAGACATTGTGGTGTGATTTTGTCCCACATACTTTGGACATGTTATCAGGAGACACCAGTACCAGGTGAAGGACATCATGCTTGGTAAAATAGCAGGTCAGCGAAACCGAGGAAGACAGTCTAGGAGATAGAGTGACGTGGTGGCTGCAATAATGGGCTCCCCCATAACATTTGTGAAGTTAGTCCAAGACCGTGCAGTGCTTCATTCTGTTGTACACAGGGGCACTACGAATCAGAACTGATTCAACAGGATCTAACAACGACAGCAGCATAAATACAAGAAGAGGTAACTGGAGAAAAGAGTGGACAGTATTCTTAACAGCTAAGTCCACTTCGGTTTCCCGTCTTTCTTCACGACCATCATTGGAAGAACTGGTGAGGAAGCATAATTCTTAATGGATGACGTCCGCAAAATGATCAGAGGTTTCAAACCACTGTACTAGCCTTCCAAAGGACAAATGTCCCAGAAAAGTTAAAAAAAAAAAAAAAAAGAAGCCTAGCCTGTGGACTATGGCTTTTCATTATTCTATTCTCGGTACACTACTTTAAGTTAATACTCTAATTATAATAATTCCTAATCAATGTTTATAAATCATTTTAGTGTGGGCTCTTACAACTCTTATAACAATCCATCCATCCATCCATTGTGTCAAGCACCATTGTACATAGGTTGCATCATCATTTCCAAAACATTTGCTTTCTGCTTAAGCCCTTGGTATCAATTTATTTCCCCCTCACCCTCTCTACCTCCCTCCCTCAAAAACCTTTGATAATTTTTAATTTATTGGGTTTTTTTTTCATGTCTTACACTGACCACTGTCTCCCTTCACTCATTTTTCTGTTGTCCTCCTGGGAGGGGGTTGTATGTCAATCATTGTGATCGGTTACCCTTTTAGTCCCCCATCTTCTTACCCTCCTGGTATTACTATTTTCATGATTCGTCCTGGGGGATTCCCTGGATTCCCTGAACTGTGAGCGCTTGTCCTTATCAGTGTACATGTTCTGGTCTAGCCGGATTTTTAAGGTAGAATTGAGGTCATGATAGTGGGTGGGAGGAAGCATTAAAGAACTAGAGGAAAGTTGTATGTTTTGTCAGGGCTATACTGCACTATGACTGGCTCATCTCCTCCTTGTGACCATTCTGAAAGGGGATGTCTACAGATGGGCTTTGGGTCTCCAGTCCACCCTCCCCTTCATTCACATTGATATGACTTTTTGTTCTGGATTTTTGATACCTGATCCCATTAACACCTCACGATCACACAGGTTGGTGTGCTTCTTCCATATGGGCTTTGTTTCTTCTCAGCTAGAATGGCCCCTTGTTTATCTTCAAGCCATTAAGATCTCAGATGCTATATTTTTGATAACTGGACATCATCAGCTTTCTTCACCACATTTGCTTATGCACCCATTTTGTCTTCAGTGATCATGACGGAACGTGGGAATTACAAAATGCCAGGCTATTAGAACAAAGTGTTCTTGTGTTGAGGGAGTACTTGAATAGAGGCCCAATGTCCATCTGCTGCCTTAATATTTAACATATTAATATATATACATAGAGCTATTTCCCCATCATTATATATAGTAAATATATTTACATATGCACATGCCTGTATTTAAACCTCTATAAATGTTCTTTACCTCCTAGTTCTTTCCTCTATTTCCTTTTACTTTCCTCTTGTCCCACTATCATGGTTGGCCTTCATTCAGGTTTCAGTAACTCCTCTTGGCTACATTGCCCTGGATCAAGCCCCCCCAGGCATCCTATGCCTCCTTGCCATCGGTTTTAGGTCACTGTTGTTCCCTTGTCCTGGCTTTGTTGGCACCCCCTTCCTTTCCCCTGCCTCCCCCTCTCCCATGACCCCTGGGTCCATCAGTCCTGTTGTTTTCTCTTCCGAATTGTTTGTTCCACCTATCGTATCTAGATAGACATGCAGAGACAATAATAAGCACAAAAACAAGACAAACCAACAAAACGAAGCAACAACAAAAGAAAAGAAAAGCCTATAAATAGTTCAAGGTCCGTTTGTTGACCTTTAGGAGTGTTTTCCGGTTGAGTCTGATGGGGTGTCTGTCATGCACTGGTCCCAAAGGCTATTTTTGGTATTCCCTGGGTACTTCATTGCTTTGCGTCCATTGTTGATCTTTTGCACACCCTTAGTTTTTAACCCTGGTATGGTGGGGTCGGAGCAGGCACAATTTCCCCACTTGCTCTCCAGTGTTGTCCCCCATAGCGCTATGCATATTTTCTCATTGACCACCTTAAGGGCGCAGTGGTTAGCAGGGCAGTCCGTTCCCATAAAGATTACAGTCTTGAAATCCTATAAGGCAGTTCTATTCTGTCCTATAGGGTCGCTCTGAGCCAGAATCAAGACAAGAGTAATGGATGTTTTTGTTTTATTTATTTTTGTTTGTTTATGACAAGCAGTACCCAGAAGAAAATGTACCCGCCACATAGTTACTGCCAACTATTTTGCAGAGCTATCAACGATGAAATTTTCAAAAAAGAACCTCATGTTCTTGAACTCTATAATAAAGCAGGTTGCCTGTCCAACCCGCTTTGCCCCAAAAGCCAAGCCTTATCCTACCATCCCTTCATACAAGATCTGAGAGCCGACTTTGATTGCATACTGCTTGAAGCTCTGGTTCTTTTTATAATTCATCCTGGTGATAAGCCCCCCCAGCTTTCTTAGATAGTGTGTTTGGATGAAAGGAAACTAACATTTTAAACTGCTTCAACTGAGTATGTCTTCCACCTTCCTGCTGGAAGGGTGCCCTACCTCGCACTTGATATTAGACACAGACATGGAGGGAGAAGCCCAGGAAACGTGGTTGTCATTTGTAGCCAATCAAGTCTCACTGGAAGGACATTGACACTCCTCGGTCCAGCTTTAACTTGTGCCAAGTTGTCACACTCGGCAGCCGGCTGCTTCCCAAGGACTTGCTAGGTTTACTTTTCTCCCTGTCTAAATGCAGCTTATGTTAGCAACCTTCATCGGCAGATTTCAGCAGTATTTTTCCTACAAGAGCTGTTAGTTTAGTTGTCACGTGGAGGAATTTCAAGTCTTTGAAGAACTCAAAACTCCAATTAGAACGAGGGGAGAATAGCAAAGCTGATGGACAGCATATTCATCAAGATTTTCCACAGTTGTCAAGCTGTTTTTACATCCTCCTCCTGCCTTACATCTCTCTAGAAAACAGAATACTGAGGATATGTACCTTGCCTTCATATGTATAAACAACTAGCGGTCACCAATAGAAACCAGGTAATAGTTAAATGGAAGCTCATTTTAGACTCCCTTTGGGTTAATCATTTTTCTCTGTGGGAAAACCTCTTAGGTAACTCCGACCATCTGTCAGGCTCTCTCCAATAGGCCAAAAGGGCTGGAACAGAAGCAACAAAAAGCAGGGAAGATGCTAACTACTACGTGGAGTGTGGAGATGCTCCTAAGGAGCAAGTGAATCGTAGATTCTCCCAAGAGTTCTCCTCCATGTTACTAAAGTCACATAGGGCAAATGTAAGCAATGCTGAAGATAGTTTTGCTTAAAAGTAGAGCTCCTCACTTGTAAGTTTGTCATATTGGGATGGCTTCCATGTTGCTATGATGCTGGGAGCTAGGTCATTTCACTTCAAATACCAGCATGGTTACCTATGGTGAACTGGTTTCAGTAGGGCTTCCAGATTCAGAACAGCCTGGGAAGAAGGAAGAAGCATCTGAAAAAATAGCCACTAAAAACTAGGGGAATAGCAACAGAGCATATTCTGATATCGTTCCATAGGATGAGTTTCTCATACCAAAAGGCACTCAAGCATTGCCTGCACAAAATAGAGTCAACTTAAATGGAATCAATGAGAAAAAAAGAAAAAGCTTCCAAAACCTTTGTTGGCTGGTGGAGCCTGAGTCAAAATGAAAATAAACAGCTGCAAACATCCACTAACAAGCAAAGCTGAAATGAACCAAGTAGGAATCTCAGAAAATTACAAATGGTCCAAATTAAAAGGAACTCATAAAGATCAATATTTTAGGCATTACTGATCTGAAATCCACTGGTACTGCTCATTTTAGTCAGGGAATCATGCTGTTTACTACGCTGGGAAATGCAAATTCTAGAGGAATGCCATTACATTCTTCATCAAAAAGAACATTTCAAGGGCTATCTTAAAATACGATGTTGTATGTGAAGGGATACAAGGAAGACATGACAGCATTCTACCAACTTCTTCACTCTGAACTTGATCAGCCATGTAATCAAGATGGATGACTGCTGGTTGGACTGATAAACTCGAAAACAAATGAAAGGGATCAGTAGTTCGGAAATACAATGTCAGTGATAGAAATAAAGCTATCACTCACATGAGATAATTTTGAAAGACCAACAAATTCTTTACTTCAAATACTTATTTTCAGCAACATAAATGGCACACTGACCTTGCCCAATGGAATACACAGTCCATCGAGAGGAGTTGCCAGAATCTCGAGCTGGATTAAAAAGAAGACACTGATTGAGTGATATCCTTGCTGATGCCAGGTGGCTCTTCTTTGCACACAGAGGATATATGAAGATGTTTATGTGTATTTTATTTACTGTGTTGAAGAATCTTGAAACTATCATAGACATCCAGAAGAATAAACAAATCTGTCTTAATGGAAATACAGCCAGAATACACCTCAGGGGCCAAGATAGAGAGAATCCATCTTGGGTGCCAGTCCCTGGACGACATCATGCTTTGTAAATCAAAGCATAAAAAAATAAAATGCAAGACCCTGAGCAAGATGGATGGACACAGTTGTCTGCAATATTGGGCTCAACAATTGTGAGGATGTTTTGTTGGGGATAAGGTTGTTATGAGGAATAGCCAACTTGATGGCACCTAACCAAAGACATGATAAAAGAGAAGAGGCTAAGAGGTTGGTGGAAGAAAACTGAGAATAGAATGAGGGAAATCTGGATTGGGTGAAACAAGGTTGTCAAATATTCAACTCCATGAATATTGGACATAAAGCTGAATTTTTAAGTAGATATTGGATATTTCTGGGGAACAGAGTCTCCTAAAGTACTTGAGTTATATATTATACTCAAAGAAATTAACCATTTATCTTGCAGTTGCCTGGCAGGGGAGACACCATGGTCACGAAGGTGGTTTTCCCAGGGCAAGGCTCATCCATTGCATTCCAGATGTGCTGACCCCTGCAATTTCCCATAATGTGGGAAACCCGACTGCATAATTTGTGGTAGTGGCGACTGTGTTCGCGTTCTCCCCTTAAAAAAAAAAAGTTAATTCTAACTCATGATGACTCCATTTTTGCAAGAGTGGATCTGTGACCCATAGTCTTAGTGGTTTACTTGTTTGTTTGTTTGTTTGTTTGTTTGTTTTAGAAGCAGATCACCAGACTGTCTTCTGGGGTGTATGTGGGAGGCTTACATGCTTACCTCTCATTTTGCTGTGAACCTATTAATCCTATTTGCCATCCAGGAATTCCTCAAAATCAATTGCAATGATACAAAGAAAAAAGACATAAATTACTTGGACACTTCAGAATTTATAGGATCCAAAAATGAGAATTTTGACTTTTTATAAAAATGCATAAACTTGTTGTTGTGGTTGTTGTAAGTAGACCATTCTCTGGTCATGAAAAACTGAGATCATGTTCAGGGTTTGAGGCCACCACACTCATGACCATATAGGAATAACATTCAAAGTCCTTCGCCTATCAGGAGTTGCTTTTTCTTTCCCACTGCACCAACATCTATTTGCACTTTAAAAATAGAAGTCACTAATTATAAATGTGTTCTTTTGAAACCCCAAGATCCTATCAGCCCACTTTCTTAGCTAACGATCCGGGGAAAGATGAAATTTCCTTGGTGCAGTGTGTATGCATTGGGCTGCTAACCACAAGGTCAGCAGTTTGAAACCACTGGCCTCTCTGCAGGAGAAAGACGAAGCCTTCCATTCTCGTAAAGAGTTACAGTCTTGGAACTTCACATGGGCAATTAACCTTGCCCGCTAGGGTCGCTATAGGTTGGAATTGACTCCATGGCAATGAGTATGTCTCAAGCAAACAAAGCTCAGTCACGAGCCATAAGTTTATGTGTCAGATTAATTCACAAGCTTAATGTTGAGGATTTGTTTTCATAACTGCATTAAGGAGAAACGTATGGTTACTGAAAAGCAGTGTTGACATGAGCTGGATTTTTAATAGTTTTGTTGGGATATAATTCACATATCGTACAATTTCACCAGTCAGCCATATGAAGAATAGTTGTGAAGTCGTCATCACAATCAATTTCAGTGCATTTCTCCTCGTGCTCCTTGTTAGCTTCCCATTCCATCCCATTGTCCCCTTGCCATTCGCCTAGGTAATTATTCATCTAGTTACTGTCTCTATAGATGTACCTCTCCTGGACTTTATATACAGAAAGTCACACAAACACAAACAACAACAACAATGGAAAAAGTCACAACAATGACGAAACAAAAAGAAAAACCTCAATGGAAAGGAAAACGAAGGTATTAAAAAGTGAAACAATAAAATGGATCCAAAGGGAGATCAAGTGATAAGGTAGTCCACTTACACCTCCGTATATCTGCCACAAAGGCCTTTCCAATGCTCTCTGTCAGGTGGCACGGCTATTCACGTGCCTGGATTGTGGGCAGAGGTGACGCGCAGCAGGGTAATCCAGGTGGGCACCTGCAAATGGATTTGGGGCTTCCACTGTCATCCATAGTCTTTCACAAGCTGAGTGTCTGCCATTGAAACCCTGGTGCCATTGCCTCCTGCATTTGCGGAGAACTGGGCCCCATCTGGTTTCATTACCACACTTTTCTAGAGCACCCATATCTTCAGTGAGCTGTTTATGAGGAGAGTGTTGAGGAGGGCCATGTCATAGGAATTGATTGTTCTTCGATTGGGGCTAGAATTAAGTGTGACCATTCCTCCTCCCCCCAAAAAACCCATTTATATATCTATGGTTTATGTATGTCTCTGGTTCACTTTAGAGATTTCATTATCATTTTATGATAGTGTACATTATAACTCATCCCCCTAGGGCATAAGGTAATTCTACTGATGGTGTTTTAATTCATTCCATAGTGTAGAATTTTTTAAAACTGTTGAGAAATATATGCCAACTTTCCAGACTGAAATGCAAAAAGTGTTAATTTGTACAAATTGAATGCTAAAGTGATGGGACATTATTTACACGAACAATGGGGGTTAGTAATAGAAAAAAACAATCAAGAGAGGCAGAACCATGTGTACAAGACTAATACATACAAAATAAAACAAGTAGAGCAATAAAATATAAGTTACATTTTATGTGATTTATCTTTATGCTAAAATCAAGGGATAAGTACCTGAATTTGCCATCATTTTAAAGAAAACCTTGATAGATTTATAGAGGCAGCAACAAATTGGATATGAACTAAACCATAGTGGGTCCTTCGAGGAGTAGAGTAATTTAACAAATCTCTGTTGGCTCACGTGTCTCATGCCCTTTGCAAAGTATTTTGTACGGCATCTACCAACACCTAACTGAAATAGAAGGAGTAGCGTGATCTCTCAGGGAATGTTTCCCTTGGCCAATCTCTGAGGCAACGTGTTTCACTCAGTACAAAGCTGGCAGCCGAACGGAGCCTGTTTCCCTCCTGAAGGGCATGGCTGCAAACCCTCAAGGAGAGGGATTAAGAGGCCACATGGTATGATGGGAAAAAACTAAATTGGGAATCGGAAGGCAAGCATCCTGGGTACAGCTCTAATCCTTGGCAGCTACACGACTTCCAGCAATTCTCTTCAAATACCTGGCCTACTTTTTCATGTGTAAATATGAATCGTGATAATATATACCTTAGCAGGTTCAAATAAAAGGATACATGATCACGCATTGTAAACCACGATAATAGGCATGTGTAAGACTTTACACATAATGTGTAACCCCAAATTATTTTCTGATCATAGATGACAAATAATTACCTGCTTCTACAAGTTCTATTAACTGATTTTTTTTAAAAAAAGTAATTTAAACAAAGTTCTAATGGTCAAAAGTGCTTGAGCAGACTATTTACTCTTCCAAGTAAACTATCATTGTCTTGAGACTCTGGGGTATACTTGAGTCATGCAATATTGTCAGGATTTTGAGCACACATTGACTTATCCATATTGACTTCTTTTTCACAGCTTGGTAAGAGGAATCAGTCATGACAAAAACAAATGCTGCTCCCTGGACACTTTCTGGTTGCAGAGACTTATTTCCGCTCATTGAAATGTAGATAACGAATCTGAGAATACAGAGCCTGGCCCTCACCTCTTCTTGCAAAGTAATGAGTGCTATTGAATAGATATGAATACATATAACCTTGGCAGCAGAAGACAGAGGAAGACTGCAATAAGAATTTGAAAACTAGTGCTCAGTAACTAGATGTGTTCAGAGTACACACCACCTCAAATATGGCATGAAATGTCATCAGAGTCTTTTCTATTCATTTGATGGGTGAAACATGAAAGCCAGGGCTCAATTATTCTTAATATTTTTCTGCCATACACTTGTATGAATATTCAGGTCGCAATAACACATGAAAAGGTACCAACTTATTCTCATTTCATAACCAGGTAACTGAAGTTTAGAGCCCTTAGATAAACACAAACTAAAATCTGCACCCACATAGCTGATCTACAGAAGACTTTGGTTAAGAATTACAGACTTATCTCATGTAATCTGTTATTAATTTCTTTTCTGGAATATACTTCAAATGTTTTCTATTTGTGCCACACAAAAAAAACTTTGGTCTAAATTTGCTTATCTACATCCAATAGTAGAAGAAAAATTAAGTACCGCTAAGTACGCAAGACTGCTAAACAATGAGATAACAGTACACAACCATCTTTAAAATAATGCCAGGAATAGAGATGAATTCGCTTTGTAGTAAAGTCACCCACAGGCACAGCTGTCAGCAGACCCTGAATACTCCACTGACCACTTTGTTTGTATATGCAGCCTAGGTGGCCAGTTCTGTCAATCATTGGGGACTCTTGCCCTTTGAGACCTCCCTTGTCAGAGTACAGCTTTATAAATCCAAATAATACTAACCAAATGTTCAAATGGCATGAGCAGATTCTCAGACATCCTAATATTCCAACAGTAATACTTACATGTACCTTTGTTCAGGTGTCTGCTGGAAGATATGCACCAAATAAACAAAAGAGAGCAAGACACGAGATCCAGGAGCGGGGAGTTTGACCCAGGAAAAGATCATTATAAATGGCAAGAGAGAGAAGTCTCAGTGTGTGAGTCTGGGTAGACTAGAGAAACAAATCCATAGACGCACATAGGTGTATCAGAAAAAGATTTACATACAAGAGCAATTGAACATTGAGAAAACATCCCGCCCAATCCAGATCAAATCCATAAATCTGATATTACCCCATATGTCTGATACCAATCTATAAAGTCCTCTTCAAACTCATGAAACACATGCAATGATGTCGAATGTAGAAGATCACAGGCCAGTGAGTAGAAAGTCTTTGGATCCAGTGGCATTGGTAACATCTCAGCACTGGCAGGGGTCTCTGCATGGCTTCTCCAACTTCCAGGGCTGCATCAGGGTGGGTCCATGGGGCTTGTCAGCTGCTATGTCTCCCAGGGTGTGAGCCAAGAGAGAAAGTATCTCCGGCCTCCAAGTAGGAAAATAAAAATTTCCCAGAATTTTCAGAAGGCCATGCCCATACAGAGGTCTCATTGGCTATGATCTGATTGAGAGGCTAGACTCTCCCTGTATATTCTTAATTGTTAAATTGAAAGTTATATACCTAGCACACCCTGGATGACAGCTGCGCAGAACAGGCTTAGAACAATCTGTCAAGATTAGAGCAAGAAGAGGGGGTGGGGGGAACCCACAAATCCCTAGTCTAGAGTTGATTTTAACTCATAGTGACCCCACAGTCTGTAAATCACTTTGGGGGCAATCTGTCACATCTCTTTCTCCTGACTTTTCAGTTAGTGTCCCAGGGCTTTAATTATTGTACATTCAGCCTCCCTAAGAAGGGGAGAGTGTGGAAATAAAATTGAAATTCATTCTGAAGACCTGTTAGAGATTGTAGGAACTCTTGGTCAGAAACATAAGGAAAACCAACCAAACAAAAAAGAGTTACAAACTATTGGCCCAAACAAAATTTATACACAAGTTCACTCAGCAGGGAAGATTGTAAAAAGCAAATCGAAGTACTGCTGAGTTGATCCCAACTCTTAGCAACCTGATGGGACAGTAGAAAAGGCCCCATAGAGTTCCCAGGGTGGCAGTCACTATGGAAACAGTCTCTCACATATTTCTCCTGCAGAGCCAGTTGGGTTCAACCCTCTGAACTTTTGGTTAGCATCTGAGTGCTTAACCACTGTGCCACCAGGACTCCTACAAAATATTTACAAAACCATAATGAAAATCTCTTCATATGGACTTAGCCATAAGGCTACATTGCAAGTTTTTAAGAACAAGTATTTGTGTGTGAGAAATAAAGCATCATCCTTTATAGTCAAGAGACAATATTGGAAATATAAAAGGTTTGAATAAATCATTGTAAAAGTATGCTATCCTAAATAGATACGTAATTACTAGAAATGGTAGAAGAGTATGAAATGACTGCATCTAGTGGGTGGGAAATGAGATGGTTAGAAGGTGGAGCAAACTTTGTAATATTAGATTTTTCAAATTATATAAAAATATTTTGATCAAAGAATATGCACAAGAAAATTTAGAAGATAAAAAAACAGGCAGAAGTCATACCCGCCTCTTACTGGAGAGGAAGAAGTACTGCCTGCTGTTACTGTTCCCTTCAGGCTCTGAGGCTGCTCTCACTTCATTCTCTCATAACCATTTCCTGGACCCCACCGTGGAGGCCGAAGGTCCTCTTGGTAGCATGCAGCTTTGGATCTAAAATTGCTTCATGATCTTTCAATATTTTCCTGTCAGTTGTCATTAAGATGCAAAGGACTTACGTGGAGAGCAAATGTTTGAAAATGATGAGGGCAAAGAATGTACAAATGTGCTTTACACAATTGATCTATGTATGAATTGTGATAAGAGTTGTATGAGTCCCTAATAAAATGTTAAAAGAAAGAAGATGACAAATGTGCTTGACACATTGATGTATGTATGGATTGTGATAAGAGTTGTATGAGCCCCCAATAAAATGATTTTTTTAAAAGAAGATGAAGAGTTAAAGAGCAGGTTTTGCCTTCAGTGCATCATTGTGTTTAAGTAGCAATTTGGGTTGGAAGATCCAGTGAAATATTAGTGCAATGTAGAGTCCAGATCAATAGTAGGAAGCCCTGCTTTCATCTCCTCAGGCTCAATGCGGGCTTCTTTCAAAAGCCATCACACATGATACTGCTGCACTGCCTACTAAACAATTTACACAACTTCTGAAATTGCAAACTCTAAACTATAATCCAAATTGGCAGATGAAGCTGGAAATTCTCATAAGAGATGTATTGAAATGTAGATTATAGAACAGAAACCCAACACATTTGGTTGCTGAAAGGAAATGTCATGCGTTGCTACTGCCTACACGTGGTTTGAAAGCACTAAAAATGTGTGAACATTTGTTCTTGCCATACTGGCTCCTTCCACATTTCCCAGGATAGCTTAATGTTTCCAACTCTGAAAAGATAAAAAGGAGCATTCAAAGTGGATCTCTTAGTAATGAAACAGATACACGTTGTCCACTGTGACTACCCTGAAGCTATGATAGGTCATGGATTTCAGCATGTAAAAAATGAGACTAACACAAGGGACTTTTATTTTAAGAGGATGTATTTAACACCTCTCAGTTACAGACTCCAAATACAAGGAAAATATATTGTAAATTCACATATATAAATTCATACTCAGGCAACCAGGAAACACACAGAAACACAACAGGAATAGTTTATTCTCTTTGTTATTAAGAAATCAGCTCTGTATATGTTTGGATAGATACACAGGCTGAACTGGAGAGAGAGTGGAAGTATAGTTACAAGCATATCTAGATTTGATAGAGGATATTTATATATGTATGTTTATCTTTGCTCCAAATAGATCCATGAATGTGGGAGCACGTATAGGGAGTAAACTGTTCGCAATCTTTGAATTACACAGGCTGCTGTGCTTCTTCTGTGTGGATGTGGTTGATACATCATTAATATGGCTGCTTGTTTGAAGACAAACCTTTAAGACCTTAGACACTCTTCTTTCTGAAAGTGAGACACCATCTATTTTCTTCACCACACTTTTCTATAGCACCCACATTTTCAGTGATTTCTCCATAAGGGAAAGTGTTGAGTAGGGCTATTTCATAAGAACAAATTATTCTTGGATTTGGGGTTGATTTAAGTGTCACCCACAAATTCATTGAGATATCTATATGCATGTCTTTGGTTCACTGTAGATAGATCATCATCGTTTTAAGATAGGGAATATTGTGACTCATCCCCCTGGGGCATAAGGTAAATCTACTGATAGTGTTATTAATTTAGCCCATCATATAAAAATTTAAAACACTGTTGAGAAAATAAAGCCGTACATGTATAGGCCAGCTTTTCATGCTGCAATGCATTAATTGTTGATTTGTACAAATTAAGTGTGCTAGTCCAGGTTGACTATATAAACAAATTCATAGATTATATACGTTAATATGTGTACAAGAAAGAGCTTTTTATCAAAGATTAATTGTATATTAAGAAAACCTCCCAGCCTAGTCCAGGTAAAGTCCATAAGGCTGATATTAGCCCGTATATCTGAGACCAGTCTATAAATTCCTCTTCAGACTCACTCAACGCATGCAATGACACCAAGTGCAGGAGGATCACAGGTCAGTGGGTGGAAGGTCTAGTGGATCCAGTGACAATGGAAGCATATCAGTGCTAACATGGGTTTCCATGAGGCTCCTCCAGCTTCAGGGCTCTGGCTCCATCAGCATAGTTCCATGTGGTCTGTCAACAGTAATGTTTGACAGGAAGAGTGTGTGTCTCACCTCCAGGGAGGAAGACAGGAGTTCCTAGAATCCTTAGAAGGCCTTACCCACAGAGAAGTACCATTGGCTATGACCTGATTAGTGGGGTAGACTCCACCCCTTCACTCAAGCTGACAGGAGATTATGTAACTGCCACATTACGTGACTGGACACTATTTACAGAAACAATGGGGCTCAATGATAAAACAAAACGTTCAATAGCACACATTCACAAAAGCAGAACCATGCCTACCAGACCACTATATATCTTAAGAAAGCAAGGAGAGTATTAAAATAGCCAATATTTGGTGGACCCAGGTCTCCACTCATTGGGCATCCTCAAAGCAAGATATCCACACTTTAGTTCAATGAGCACAAATGCCATCACCTTGGAATGGCGGTCATCTGCTTCTTCCCCAACTAGGGCACTTCACCTTAAGTCCAAGGGAGGATGGCAGTTCGTTACATCTGTGACAGGTGAATTTGAGGTAAAGCCCAATTCACTTAGTGGGGTTTTCACATTGAATCCTTCTGGTGTGGTCTATGGAGGATGTTGTGAGGCTTTAAAGGACAGAGTCTATAGGCCCAGTAGTCATTATACGGGATTAAATTATTTATAAAATTATATCTCATAACAATCACATGTGTCTAACTGTTTAATTCTAGTGTGAATGTCAGGATTTGACTTTTCTATCATGACCCCAATCCTACCTAACAAATCCAGCTAGACCAGAGCTCGTACACTGGTACTGATAAGAGCTTGCTGCACAGGGAACCCAGGACAGATAAACCCCTCACAACCAATAATGAGACTATAGATACCTATTGGATAGGGTGAGGGTGGGGGAAGAAATGGGGAAGCAATCGCAATGATCAACACTTAACCCCACCCCCGCTCCCAGGGGTTGAACAACAGAAAAGTGAGTAAAGCGAGACAGCGGTTGGTGTAAGACAAAAATAATAATAATTTACAAATTATCAAGGATTCATTAGGGGGGGAAGGGGAAAACGAGGAGCTAATACCAAGGGCTTAAGTAGAAAGAAAATGCTTTGAAAATGATGGCAACATGTGCATAAACATGCTTGACACAGTGCATGTATGCACAGATATTGATAAGAGCTGTCAGAGCCCCCAATAAAATGATAAAAGTTACAAAAATAAGCCAATTGCCATCAAGTTGACTCCAACTCCCGATGACCTCATATTTTGAATGATTTTGATCTTTTACAAGTAGATTGCTAAGTCTTTCTTTGAAGATGCCTTTGGGTAGATTTGAACTGCCAACCTCTGGGTTAGCAGATAATCACAGAATCAGCTGTGCCACCCAGAAACAACTTTAATTCTCCTGAGATGCACTCGAGGTAATGAATCTACAGCAGCTGCCTACTTCCACTCTGCTGCTACATTCTCTGCTACCTTCTTTGCTGTTATCCTGGGTTTGTTTGGTGTCATTTGCGTAACTGTAAAATTCTCTCTCTGACAAAAATGCTCTTTGTTCTACCTTCGTCATGAATGGATTTAATCGTGAAAAACATCTTTAACAGTTACTAAATATGGCTCTCCGAAAAGTTCAATCCAAAGATGCAATGATAATGTCTATGCTACATCATTAACTATCCAATACTGACTCGTATGCAGGCTTGACTATTAAAATGGCAGGTGTCTGAGATAGTGTAACTTCTCCAGCACATTTTCAGGAATCGGAGCTATGGCAGCACATCACTCTGTATTTCTGCAACAGATACAGTGTCGACAGCAGTAGATGCAGCAAGGATTACTTGCTACTTTGAATGGATTGCTTTAATTTTCAGTATTTTGCTTTTATTACTTCAAAATTGTTAAACTTTTGCAGTTACAAGAGTATATTACTTTGAGTTAGTCAAATTAGAGTGTAAAATTTAAAGAAGTTTAATTTAAGGAGAGTGTAAAGAAAGCTAGCTAGCGTGGGGGCATTTTATAGTCTAATAATAATAAGATTTTATTCCTCTGTGAAATCTGATAATTTCTTATTGGGGTGTTAAATTTTCATTAAAAATAATAGGAGCAATATCTTTTTTATTTTTATGTAAGTATATTTCTCAAATAAAAAGAATTAAATGGAGAATAGCAAAATGAACATTTCATTTCCATGATACATCTTCTTATCATATTTTAGATATGC
Organism: Tenrec ecaudatus; assembly: GCF_050624435.1. Lineage (NCBI taxonomy): Eukaryota > Metazoa > Chordata > Mammalia > Afrosoricida > Tenrecidae > Tenrec > Tenrec ecaudatus. Next base: position 121,657,387 of record NC_134532.1, read on the forward strand.
TTTCAGTGTATCAGCATTGGCTGTACATTCTCACTAAAGATATGTCCAAATCCTAAGCCAAGTTGCCTACGAATATGATCTTACTTTGGAATATCATCTTTGTAGATGTGATCAAGTAACATGAGGACAGATAGTAGGCTTTAATCCAATATGACTGGTGACCTTATAAGAAGAGAGAAGATAGGACAATTCACACAGAAGATGGACATGGCCACAGCCTTTCTTAACATGACCATTGTTACACCTTTTCTTTGACATCTTGGAAGCAAGGACGCTAGAGAAAAAGCCACCTTTCTTGATGTTGAACTATGCAGTATTCCCTTACGCTGTTCCAACCACCGCCTCTTGATCCATGCATCGGTTCACCATAAGGATAGCGATGTGTTTTAGGATCTTCATTATTCCTAAGGCTCGCCATAGTTTGTTATGGTTCACAAAGTCAATTGTCTTTCCACAGTCAAAAATACACAAGAAACATATTTCTGGGATTCTCTGATTTCAGAACTGATCTCCCCAGTTCCACGTCTTCTAAGTCCAGCCTTTAGCAGTTCCCTGTCAGTAAACTGCTGCAACCATTGTTAGATTATCTCCAGCATAATCCTACTTGAATGTGATATTAATGGTATTGTTCAATAATTGGTGCATCTACTTGGGTCACTTTTCTTTGGATTGGGTACAAATATAGATCTTTCCTAGTCAAACATCAGCACCCTTCCAAATTTCTTGGCATAGATGAGTGGTTGCTTACGACGCTTCATCGGTTTGTTGAAACATTTCAGCTGGCATCCCATCAATTCCTGGAGCCTGGATTTCAGCGAATGCCTTGAGTGCGGCGTGGACTTCTTTGTTTAGTGGTAGGGGTTCTCCATCATGTGCGATGCCCTCAAGTGGTGGAGTGTGGACTCTGGGTATCCTTTTCAACTTCTTTGGATGTTATCTACATCATTTAATATTTTGTACATGGAATCTTTCAAGATTGCAACTGGAGGCTTAATTTTTCCCCTCAGCGCTTTCAGTTTAAGATATACTGAGCCTGTTCTTCCTTTATAGTTTTCGACTCTAGACCTATGCACATGTCATTATAATATTTGACTGTGTCTTCCTGAGATGCCCTTTGAAATTTTCTATTCAGATCGTTGAATTCATCATTTCTTCCATTTGCCTCAGTTACTCTAAACTTGAGTGGGTTTCAGTCTATTCTGACATCCACTTTGATCTTTTCTTTCTTCCTTGCCTTTTTAATGAACCTTTACTTTCTTTTCTTTGGTGTTCTTGATGTTGTCCCACAGTTCATCAGAGCTTCTGTCTTTGTGTTCATTGGGTCACATCTGTCTTGAAATGTTCTCAGAAATTAAGACTCAAGGTGGTATTTTGGCTCTTGTGCGCTTGTTTTCAGTTTCTCCTACTTCAACCTGAGTTTATATCTGAGCCACTGTTGGCCTGTCCCACGGTCAGCCCCTGGCCTCATATTGACTGCTGATGTTGAGCTTCTCCATCATCTCATCCCACAAAAGTAGGCGATGTTTTCTATGTATTCCATCCAGAGAAGTCCATGTGTAGTTACTTTTAGATTTGTTTTTAAAAAGAGGGGGGAGGTATTTGCAATGGGAAAGTCATTGATCTTGCAAAATTCTGTCATTCAATCTTCAGTTTTGTTTCTAGCACCAAGGCCATAGTTTCTACCTACTGTACCTTTCTCTTTGTTTCAACTTTTGAATTCCAGTCAGCACTAATTATAACAGCATCCTGAGTGCATTCTCACTAGTGGTAGAGGACAATCCCTAAGATGTATTCTCTATGTGCATGGGCTCCGCACAAATGAACTGATGCTCGACTGTGTACTTGAGAATAAATATAGTCCCTGCCGTTCAGAAGCTCCTAGGCTTGTGTGAGAGATAAGATATGCAGGATATGATATACATATGATGCAGTAGTGTCAGTAGAAACAGAACCAACAATTAATACTAGAGAACTTCAGAGGAACGGAGAGAGTATTCCTTTGGAAACAGGTTCAAGAAGATAGCTTTTGAGATAAGACCTAAAGGATGGATATGATTTCCCCCAGACAGACTAGAGAATTGTGACTTTTATAAGGGAGAAATGAGACCAAATGGTATAAAGGGAAAAATAATAAATTGGTCCAGCTTCAGGACTTCCCAAAGTGTGTGATCCCACCCCCAACTGGGGGTCAGAATAATTCAAGGAGGCTCCAAAAGCAGGTACCTACACTTTAATGGCCAGTGAGCACGGAGTCACTTTGTTTTTCTGAAAAGAGGTGGTAAGTCAAATCAGTTTGGGAATATATGATGCAGAGCCAAGTTACAAGTTACTAACGGATCAGAAATAAGGATAGGATGACACTGAAAACGGCAATGACAAAGAGGGATAATAGAGGCTTGAGTGGCAGAGTGAAGGACGAGAGATGCTTGGTTTTGTCCAGTCCTGCTCTGGACTCCCAAGACACTGGCAGGAGTCAGAACTGCTTCCAAAGCTGCACAGTTAGGAAAGATTAATTTTGCTCAGCAAACAATAGAGGAGGATATTTAAGAACCTAATCCCCAAGAACCGGAAAAGCTGACTGTATTTGAAGGCACTGCCTTTTTTGCTGCATTAGTTCAAGTTGGATGATTTAAGAATCTGTGCCTCATTAGAAGTAAAATGTAAACAATATCAAACAAAATTTACATGAAATGTTTTATTCAGCTGAGTCTCCCCTGAAATTTAAATTGTCTGGATAAAAACAAAAACAGTGGAAGACTGCTAACAAAGCCAAATTTTTGTAAGATCCCTGTGTATTTAACCCATAATTTGGCAGTGAGGCTGTCAGCTAGAATAAAGAGTCATTTTCTTATGTTTCTTCAGAACCTTGTCATCATCTGGAGCAAAGATATTCCATGACCAATATGACTTAAAGAAGAATTATACAATAAATCTAGAGATTTTCATAGATTATTATTTGGTAATAAGTTTGCATTAATGTGAAAATGAAAGAAAGCTTACTGTCAAAAGTCAAAGAGATAGATAGCTTAAGTCTGTCATATTTGCACGTAACCTTACCATCCTGTTTTATGATTCTCTAAATGCAACGCTCATATAGAAATCTGAATATACTGTACAACTTGAAACTGTCCTCTCAACATTGTGCACCCGTTATTTTATGGTCATTACTCAGTAGCATATTATTTTAATTTGAGGAAAGATTTAAACAGCCTCACAATTCTAGAGCCATCAGCATATAATATCACTTATGAAACTTCATGGATGACACTATTTATTGGGATGATCAATACAAAACAAGTTAACCAAATATAACCCTGGCCCATTAAGACCTTGATCACTGAAAGGAAAATGAAGAATCAAAGGCATCGAGGGTGAAAAAAGGACAGCCATGCAGAGCTCGGTTTTACAAAGGGATGGTTTTCCCCTCTGTTCTGTGTTCACTGAACACAGAGGGCTTGGAAGGTGTGTCACCCAAAACGATGTGTTGGATCCCAAGCCTGTGGGTGTAAGTAATCCCTTTTAGAAATAGGGTTTTTCTGTGTTATGTTAATTAGGGCACAAGAGTGTAAGCGGTGCACTAAAAATGGTCTCTTCTGAGCTAGAAAAAGAACAGAATAGACCCAGAGGGAGCAAATACTAGGGAAGACACATGAAGCTCACCAAGAATCAAGGAACATCTGGGATCACCAATATGGAAGACATCAACAGGACTGAGTCCTCCATTTGGACGTGTAGCCTTCAGAGCTTTGAAAAATAAATATCTGTGCTGGAAACCCACCCTGTGGCTCTGTTACAAGAGCAGTAAGTAGTGATTCTATGTAGAACCGTCCACTTTCCTGGACGCTCAGTACAAAATGGCTGTTCAGTACAAAAAAATTACAGAAACATCAATGAACATTAAAAAGATGACAAAAATATTCTTCCTCATATGCTGATAAATCTTCGTCGTTGTTCTTAGGCACCATTGAGTCAGTTCTAACCCAGTGTTCTGGAAAACTGTATGGCCCTGTGCCATCTTTCCACTGTTCCTGTGCCTGAGCCCATTGTTGCAGCCACTGTGTCAACTCGTCTCCTTGAAGAACTTCCTCTTTGTCGCTGCCCCTCCATCATCTTTGGGAAACATGATGCCGTTCTGCAGAAACTGGTCTCTCCTGACAACATGTCCAAAGAATGTGAGACAAAGTCTTGGTATCCTTGCCTCTAAGAAGTACTCTGGTCATACTTCTTCCAAGACAGATCCATTTGTCTTTTTAATAAACTTTCAATATTTAATAGGAAAAAAATAATTGAAGGGAAAAAATAATTTAAGTAGAAGCTTATCATACTTCAGCAAATTACTCTCTGAGCAACAGTGTCCGTCTTATCTTTAATAAAAATGCGTCGTCAAATACTAAACACCTAGAAAGTCAATCTCAAGTCCAGATTAGAAAAATGAGCATTTTAAAATAATGATGCCAATTAACAAAAGATAAAAAGACTCCCATGCCCACTGGTTATTTTAGAAAGTGCTCTTGTTCGGGCAATTTCACCTTTTGTCAAACATGCTGGTCTGAAGAACACAGCTAACCATGAAATAGAAGATCCAGATGAGGAATAAATCTCAATCAATAACTTTAGGGGACAATAATATCATCCGATGGGAGCATTCACTAAAAATTCTACTGCCTAAAATTGCAAATTTGGACCTGGGAGAGCTGCTCTTTTAAAAAGTCAATCCACACAACCAGTCACCCATTCCAGAAATGTATGTTGAACTTACGTCTTGATCTACCTTGTTTGGACTGTGTGGTGTTTGACGATGCAAAGTTGCATAAGACACAGTCCCTGTTCTTTGGACCTATGCCAACTTAGGCAACAATTAAAAGTCTGAAGTAAGTGAAGGCAACATACTCAAACCCAAGCCGAAGTCACTGCCATTAAGGCAATCTACACTCGTTGTAACTTTGTAGGACAGAGGGAACTGTTCCCTAGGATATCTGAGACTGTGACTCTTCACAGGTGCAGACAAACTCAGCTTCCTCCCTTGGAGTGGCTGGTGGGTTCCAACGGCTGACCTCACAGTTAGGAGCAATTATCTCCTATGCTGTAGACAAGGAACAGGAGCTGTCAGAAAACCAAATTCTGCTTCTTCTTTTCTCCCTTTTAGATGAAAAGCTTTCAAATTCTTGATTTATCCATCACATTGCATGGCAAACCTAAGTCTTAGATTGGGTTCATTGTAGACCTCAATCAACATGAAAACAAATCTTTAAGTGAAGAAAACAACCTATCTAAACATCAGAACACCTCACATCTCTGTAGAGCTATGCAAGAATATATTTTATTGCCACTATTATCTCACAGAATTAGCAAGCAGGTACTATTCCTTCAAGGTTGTTTTTGTTGTTGTTTGTTTGATTTTAAGAAACATGTCTGCAAAGAACCTTCATTGGCTCTATCACTACATCTTTCATGACTTCTATAAGCCTCAGCTTCTCCATCTATAAAATAGTCACAACAATAATTTCTACTTCACATAATTACTGTCCGAATTATATGAGGTAGCAAGCTTCAAATCAAGTAAAAGGTTTAAAACCATTAACAAATGTTCAATAGTTTCAACACATTAAATAACTCCATTCCATGAAATTGTACCTATTATGATATCTATGGCTTACCACAAAGCTTATTTATAGTTCTGAGACAAGTAGTATATTGATGAATATTTGGGGCAAATGAATGTATATTATTTCATGTACAGTGTCTTAAATGCTATCTTCCCCAAATTTGGTTTTGAAATGTACCAAAATGTCAGCCAATTGCATTAAAGCATCACAGTTATTGGTACTTTGAAGTAAATCCCTTAAGTTCCACTTTCCATGGTTGTCATAAAGTTTCTCACTACCATGGAGTCGATTCTTACCCAGAGTAACTGAATAGGATAGAGTAGAAATACACCCCCCCTTGCCTTTCTGGGGCTGTAAATCTTTACGGAGCAGAAAAACTCATCTTTCTACTGTGGAGCAGCTGGTGGATTCAAACTGGTGACCTTTCCACTAATAACCCGATACGTAAACCACTCTGTGCCTCTTAGTAAAGGTTAGCTGCCCTTAATGGTTTAATGGAGATCTTCTCGGCCCCGCCTGGTTGATTCTGCACACCTTCTGCTCGACCTTCCTTGCTTCACCTTTTTATACTCCAAAGTGCATAAAACTGTATACAATCATATATCCTCATTTATTCAGTCCTTTTCCTTTAATGTCCGTCTTCCTTGATAAGGAGACAAGAATCAAGATAGACAAGAACCATGGGACAGAGAGTAATGACATGGTAATGCCCGACATCCAGATGGATTAGGAGGAGATAAATTTGAGGTGCATGTCTCGAAGCAGGGCAGGTATACACAACTGCAGCTTTACCGACTTCGTAATGCGATCGGTATCCCACAAGCACAAGTAGCCTGGCACGTGGGTTTCAGGCTGGAGACAGCTCTCATCAATTGGATGAGAACTCTCCAGTAGAAAAATTAAGAAAAGGTTACAAAAATAGTCAAAGATATTCTAGCCCTTACCAAACTGTGACATAACCTTGCTTAAATGCTTCTCAACACTTCAAATTTGAGAGAAAGGAGTTAGAGAAACATGTCATCCCAGTTTATGTGATGTGAACACACATCTGGCAATGCCTTTCCAGTGCTTCACTTGTGATTGTCAAATGTACAACTAACCTATTCCTTCAAAAACATTAAGACTGAAATGCCTAATGTGAGAATCAGATGGCTGCTATCTCAAGGTTATGGAACTAGTGCTCATTGGGATTTGATTTGGATCTACAAGTTTGAATGGGACTACCATGTATATTTACTATTTTAATACTCTTGGTGTTAGTTACATAATCTCCTGTAAACCTGAGGGTATTAAAATTAAAGGGGTGAAGTTTAGCTTGTCAATCAGGTCGCAGCTTGATGACCTCATTTGGAGGCATGACACAGAAAAACAGCTGCTGACACACTCAGACAGCTAGTGGAGCCACATGGAGACCTGCACCTGTGTTAAGGTGCTTCCACCACCACTGGATCCACAAGACTTTCTACCCACTGGCCTGTGATCTTTCTGCATTTTGGCATCATTGCCTGTGCTGTGTGACTCTAAAGAGGAATTTATGGACTACTATCATACATATGGGCTGATATAGGAAATTAATTATGGACTTGATTCAGAGTGGGCTGGGATGTTTTCTCAATATAGAATTGCTCTGTGATATACATCTCCCTCTTACACACATATGAGTATCTCTGGGTTTGTTTCTCTAGTCAACCTGGCCTAACATGTATTACTCTGGTAGTCATGGTTTAGCCTTTGTGAGTGAGTGTCGTTGAAAGATTCCCCCTACCACCAACTCCCATTGTTTGTGTAAAGTACTGTCCAGTCACTTAAGAGTTTGATCTGTTCAAGTCAACAATTCACGTACTGCAGTCTGAAGCCAGCCTATACTTGTATCATTTCTATTTCTCAGCAATGTTTAAAATTCTGTACGTTTGGGTACATTAATGACAGTATCAATAGAATTACCTTATGTTCTAGGGGGATGATTTTTAATGTCCTCTTTCATAAATAATGATATCTGTAATGCGACCCCCTTGTGCTGGGTCATGAACTTTAGACTCTCATTTTCTCTTCTAGTCCCTGGGTACTAGGTCCATGGGTGTCAGTGGCCAGACTCAACCTGTCTCTTTATTGCTTCATTTCTCCCACTCCCACTCAACAAGTGGATACAGGTGATCACCTAGCAAGTGTTTCAGGCTGCCCGCTGGTTCCCTTTAACATTCAATCCTAGAGAGGCTCCAGATTTTTTCCAGCTTCTGGCACAAACCACTAGTTTTAAAAAATAAAAGTTCCTTTTTTCCCCTTCAATCTGTCAAAAGCCCCCTAGCAAGTCTCTTCATCTTTGAATATCCTGAACATTCAAGATAGTGGGTGGGTCTTAGCTTTTCAGAGCTTTCTTTAAAGATGTGTTCTATACCCATTTAAACATCCAATTTAATGAGCGAAGGCAAGTAGTCTTACAAAGTCCTATTTTTACTTCACAATAGTCATTTATATCAGTCATCATCAATAAAAATAGGCAGAAAGAAACTGTAAAAATCTAGGACAGCCTAAACTCGATTGTTAAAACAGTCTAATTCAATCCTTAACTATCTTAAATTAATCCTTATATAACCGATCCCGATTATATGAAATACGGCCTTAAGCATCAAGCCAGGGCCTTCTGTCAGCCATTTTGACCTCTGTCAACCATTTTCACTAAGCAGCATGGTCTCTGAGAAGATTCAAAGGGCGATTTCACCCCTTGAGCTCCAAATATACATTCATCACATTCGTTTTTTGCCATTTCAAGCAGGAATAACCAAAGACAACAACTAAAGAAAAATCAAAACTTTAATTTCCCAGTAAACTGCCTAGTAAACTACATGGCCGTATCTGACCTCTGGCTAGCCAAAGAAGAAAAACTACCATGAGGCAGAGGTCAAACAAGCATCCACTCTCCATCTTCATTAATTGCTTCACTACTACCCTACACCAGGCACCATAATGTGTTAGTCCAAGTTGAATAACAAATTCATAGACTCTCATATGTGTATAAGAAAGAACTTTATATATAAAAAACAATTGTATATTGAGAAAACATCACAGCCCAGTCCAGATCAAGTCCTTAAGTCCAATATTAATGCAAATGTCCTATACTAGTCCCCAAATTCCTCTTTAGACTCACACAGTACATGTAACGATACTGAATGCAGGAATGCTTCCAGTGGCAGTGGAAGCATCTCATCGCTGGCATGGATCACCATATGTCTCCTCCAGATCTCTGAGTATCTCAACAGCAGGCAAAGAAAGACAGAGAGACAGTGTTTGGCCTCCAGCGAGCTATTTATCTTCATTGAGCCTCCAAATGAAGTCATCAAGCTGCAACCTGATTGACAGATTAGACTCCACCCTTTTGCTCAAGTTGACACGAGATTATGTAAATGTACACATATATAAGCCATATATATATTAATGAATTTTGAACTTGTACTTAATTCTAGCCCCAATCTAAAAAGCAGTTAGTTCTTATGGCATGGCCCTGCCCTCATAAAGAAGAGACTGCTATAGCAAACTGTGGAGAAGAAACCGAATTGTGGGCAGCTGTCAGAATGCACACACAGCCCTATAAGAGAGAGGAGGATGACTGATGGGAAAACAAGTCAGGAGAGGGGAAATGGAGCCAACATGTCCAGGGAACACAAACGCATGTCTGTTGGTAGGTAAAGAGGGAAGACCGACCTCCAGTTGGCGGGGGAAGAATGACTTAAAATATTTTTGAGGGACGCTGGTGCAGGAGGTAGTGTGTTTGGTGGTATGCACTTCTGTGTGTATCCCAGGGATACACTGGGACACTGAATCCTGGATCTTCAAGTTTTGTGGCATGCTACAGGGACTGCATCAGTGAGCTCTGATGCAGAAACGCCATTGGGTGATCACTGGACTCTACCTCAGACACACTTGTAATCGAAGGACTTAAGTCAGAAAATACATGGTGTCTGAGGAAACCCAAGCCAGTTGTACTAAGATTTTAAACTGTTGGTAGGAGGACAAACATGGTCTTGCCACAGCAATGCCCTAGATGCTGTATCGAGACACGTGTTATTCCAGCAAGCCTGTGATTGACATTGTCAGTGATTATTATTGTAAATTTTTCCTGAGAACCCCCATTGTTTGTGGAAACAGCGTCCAGCCACGAAAAAATTGATTTTGGACAAGTGAATAATTCAGGTATTGTGATATGGAGTTAGCCTACATTGGCCCAATAACCCTCTCTCAACAGAGTTTTAAAAACATTAGTGCAAGGGGCTAATTAAAGACAATATTAACATAAAATTGTTATGCCTCAGAGGGATGATCAATAAGACTCTCTGCCATAAACTAACAAGGCGGTTTGAAAGGAAGCCAAACGCTGGTTAAGAAAAACAAAACAAAACATGGATCCAGGAATGGGTTTGGGGCCTTCGCTAAATCCTAGCTCCAAGTTAAGAAAATTAGTTCTTACATCATAACTCTGCTTGACACTTGTCCTCAGGAAGGGAATACAGAAGATATGGGTGCTATCGCAAAAATGTGGCAAAGAAATTAGATAGCTCCGGTTATCAGATACAATAGCCTCCAGGGTCTTACAGGCTTTTCTCCTAACAAACAGCCATCTAAGTGAGATATCAGCTAACTCTGCATGGAAGAAGCACACCATCATCAGTCACCCAACAATGATAAATTATATAATCCAAAATCCAAGGAGGAATTCATTTCCGAGCCTAAATTGTGAGAATCCGGTTTGCAGAAGGTTATGGATGGCAATGGGAGCCCGAGATTCATTTGGAAATAAGCTCCCCCCACCACCTTCCTCTGGGATCTCGCTGTGCCCATACAAGAGGGATGGAGGAGAGTGGGTACTAAACGGAGTGCATAGGAGAGATGAGGATAGAAGATCACAGGGATAAACAGGACTTGAACAGGTACAACCTTGTCAGTTGATCCCCCATTACATTTTCTGTACTTTTGTTTGGGTGTGTGTTTGTGCATATTAGACTTTATCTCAGAAGTGTCATGTCGCCCTTGTGAATTTGTGTTGTATGTTTTTTTCTGTTTTTCAGTATGTGAACCCCAGGATTGATGAACCTATAGGAATGCGAGTAGAATAAGGGTGTGGGTGGGGGTGCAGTGTGGTTGTTATTCGGGGTTGGGGGGAGTGAAAGGAGACCACATCAAGGAGTCCAGAAAGGAAGAGAATGTGTGGAAACTAACTGTGGTAGCAGTTGTACAAGACTGCCTGATGTGACTGAACTATGGCATGATATAACCTACGTATTAACTCCCAATTAATGATAAATTAAAGGAAAAGGAAAGTGTTGTCTTCCAACAAACACACATTCTTAAAGGCTTGTCTTCAAACAATCAGCCATCTAAATAAGGTATCAACCAAGTCCACATGGAAGAAGCACCCTGTGCGATCCAAAGATTGTAATAACGAAATTCAAATCTGAAAGAGAGACTAATATCCGAGATTAAGTTGCAAACACTCGGTTTGCAGAAGGCTTTGTATGGCCATGGAATCCCACAACCCATGAGGAGGGTCCACACATGGATTGAGCCTGTGGTGAATCCTCTCAGACAGATAATATTGTAAAGTCAATTAGGGCAGATGTAGTTAGGATAAAATTAAATTCCTTATCATTTGATTTCCATGTTGACCCATTTTAAAATCATTTCAGTTTTTAATATTTTATGCTTTATTTTTGAATAAAATTTTTCTATATTTTGTTTAATCATTGCTGTTGAGAGTTTTGTTTGTTTGCTTGATTTTGATTTATATTTTATGTGATTTTCTGTATACGAAGCCCAGGACAGGTTGGTCTATACAGTAATTATATTGACAATTGCCTAGACCCTGGCAGGGGGAGATGGGGAGGAAATGAGAGACTAACACCAGTGAGTGCAAGAAGCGATGTTCTGAAATGGATTGTGCTGATGATTGCACACATTTTAATATAATTGAATGATTCAATTGTAGGATATGTGAAATATATCCCAATTTAAAGATAATAAAAATAAATAAAAACCAATGCGGGGGGGGGGGGAAACATTTTCAGAAAGCCCATCTTCATTCATTTGTTCTTGCTTTCTCTAATTTGATGAAGACCCTCCCTACCTCTGCTTTCTCCCTGAATCACCCATGCTCATCCATTCAGACACGTTCATATGCCATCCTTCCCACAGAGTTGTCCCACTGCCTTCGGTTTCAATGCATTGTTCTTGGCCTTCTGTATTCCTTTGACATCTGATTTCTATCTCAATGACAGGTCATGCTTAACTACACACAAGGAAGAAATGTGACCCAAGTCTATCCACTCCTTGAAATTTGAGCTCTTTATCTCTAAGGAGCCTGCCGGCCACATCTTTGTACACACAGTGCAGCCTGCCTAAAGCAATGTCCAAAGGCTCTTTTCAATGAGCATATGTGCCTGAAAGTCAGAAAGCGCGCTTTTCTGTGGCTGCATAGCACGAGTAATAGCCATTACTGGGCTGACCGCAGGGCCGTGTTTTTAAGACTGCCTCCTTTACTCACATTCAAGAACACCAAGGAGGCTTCACGAAATTATTGAACCATAACCCAATTCCTGGAATTCCAGATGACCTACATTTTAGAATGAAGACCAATGAACCAATTCAAAAACTGGGGTGAAAAAGACTTTAAAAAAAACATGTTCCTGATTGCTAGCCTCACCGAGGAATTTGTTTGTGGAACTCAGGAATTATGGATTCATCTGCATTTGTCATTCCTTTTGCCAAAGGGTAGCCCTAGAGAGGAAAGCAGAATGCCCAGGACCACGTCCTCTCAGCGTTCCCTTTGCACTGAATGTCCTGTTGAAAACTGCACACCTCCTGCTCCCCCTTCCTTGTTTGGCCTTTTCTTCGCACCCATAGTGCTCACCAAGCTTCAACACAGCAAGTCCGTGGCTGCTGGATTGTGCCTAGTCTTTCTTGTCTGTCTCCCTTGCCAGAACGTAAACTGCACAAAAATTTTTTTTTTTTTGCTCATGGACGTATCCCATGATTTTGCAATGGGTGTCCTGCATACTTACTTGCATATGCATTAAAAGTGTGTTGAAGAAATGAATAAATTAAGAGAGTGCCGCCTTAAGAATTACTTTCTTTCAAGGGGGAACCGATCACAATGATCAATGTATAGCCCCCCACACCTCCCCACCCAGGGACAGAAACATGGGTGAGGGGAGACAGCGGATGGTGTCAGATATGAAAATAATAGTAATTTATAATTTATCAAGGCGTCATAAGGGTGGGAAGGTGGGGAAGGGAGGAAAAAAAGAAGAGCTGATACCAAGGGCTCAAGTACAAATAAATGCTTTGAAAATGATGATGGCAACATATGCACAAATGTGACGTATGGATTGTTATAAGAGCTGTAAGATCCCCCAATGAAATGATTTTTTAAAAAGGATTATTTTCTTTTTCTTTTAACTGTGGTATTGGTACGGGGCCATCCATAAGTGCAGTTGCCGAAGATGTAACTCAGACTTTATATAATACATTATATAACAATTCTTTACAACTATTATATTTACTTATGTATATTAAAAATACATGGATACAATTGCCCTAACATATAGAATCTCAGTTGGATGAAGAGTGGGGGGAAATATTGTAAAGCCTCATCTCTGCCCCCATTTCTGGGAGGGTGTGTAGGCATAGTCCATTTGGAGAGCAACGACAAGCGTCTATGAACTGAACCTGCTCCAGGTGCACAGGGTGCTGTAAAACGCCCATGCTTCCCTCTGAGTCACTTACTGCTCAGGTGGTTTGGAGATTGCTCAATCTCAGCACCACTGACTTCTGGGCTGGGTGGTTCTTTGTCTGAGGGATTGCCCTGTGCCTTGTAGGACATTTAGCAGCATCCCTAGATACCAGTGTCACTTCCCCCAAGTGTGACCACCAGAAGCTGTCACACATTTGGCCCCTGCTGGAAACTACTGATTTCAAGTCTGTCCGGATAACCGCATTGCAGTGTGTCTCTCTCGGTCTCCTTCCCTCTTCTTTCCTCCCTCCTGATTCCAGATAGGGATCATCTAGTCAGTTACCTTCCTCTAAGGCCCCGGCTCCAACCTGGATGTCTCTCAAGTTCACAATGACTTCCATTCCTGGTCTTGTTTTGAAAAGGTGGTAGTGATCTTTATTATGAGTAGTGATCTTTATTATGAGTTGCTGTTGAGTCAGTTCCAACGGAAGAAAAACTCGTGTGTTAGAGAAGGACTTCCGCCGTAGAAAGCGTGAAGGGGACAAAGAAGGTGAATATCCTCTGTCAAATTGCACCCCATATGCCTTGTTGATTTCAGAAGTGGGGCAGTTGTGTTCTTCAACAATTCACTCAGTCATAAACTTCAATCAGAGTGATTCTCAATTCCAATATATCTGAGAAATAGATTAAATTCTAGACACTCAACTTTTTCTATTCTTAATTTATTCTGAAGATTTTTTTTTGAAAGATTCATTCCTATTCATTAAAACCTTCTCTTGTTAGGAAGTACCTGAAACGAGAAGCGGTACAGAGAGGCAGTAAGCAACAATGCAGCTCTTAGTCTTCAATGGTTCCTAAAAGCAGATAGATGATAGATAGATAGATAGATAGATAGATAGATAGATAGATAGATAGATAGATAGATAGAGATATCTCTCTATAGATATATATCTTTAGTTTTTAAACAGTTTTGCAAGTCACATTTCATAACAACACCATCGAGAAAAATGTGCTGTGCGCCCAAGGCACCAGCAAAGGATCAAAACGTCCTCTATAAATAACACGGTGAATCAGATTCCACCAGGGAGAAATAAATGCTCAAGGAGCAAGTTAGAGATTTTCCAGGAAGCACTGATTCTGTCAGGGCACAGAGAGATCATTTGATGTGCAAAGATCTCTGAACACACAGCTACACAGGCACACACCCACAGGACAATTAAATCGGGAGCTCATTTTCCTGAATTTGCAGCAGGGATATAAAAAGCAGAGAGGAGGTTGATCTAAATTGGAGATTCTTCCCCTCGTGCCATTAAAAACCGTGTACTTTCCAGGGTTTGTTTGAGTCGCAGATTTCACTTAAGGGGGAAACTGGGTTGGAAAAAGATTGGAGCGTCAGCATTTTCAGACCATCCACCAGGTGCTGGGGAGTCAAAGGGGAGAATGTTTATTGTTGGGGGAAATAAGACAAATAGACACAGTTTCCGTCTTTTAAAATAAATGAATGCAAGCTAAATATATGTAGGCTAAATATTTTCTTAAAGGCTGATGAGATGTCAGATTGAATAGCTTGAAACATCTTTTGACAGGAAGGTGAACGTGGAGTTAGGTTCAAAGGATAGTTAAAAATGAAGCTTTTGAGGAGGAGCTGGAGGGAACCGTGTTAAAACAATTGTCTTTATAACCAGCCTCAGTGTTCGCACCAAATACGGAAACCAGATGCTACTTCTCCCAAACTCACTTGCCACTGAGTTAATACTAACACACAACCACAGAATTGTTCCTGCGGGTTTCTGAAGCTAACTCCTTAGAAGCGTAGAAAACCTGGTCATTTTTCCTTAGAGAAGCTGCTGGTTTCAAACTGCCGACCTTGCAGATCGCAGTCCAACACGTAACCACTCTGCCACCTGGGACACTAGGCTACTACTTCTAGGGTCAGCACAAAAAGAGGCAGACCCTCCGCATGGGAGGCAGAACCCACTGTGGATCGACATGGCAGATATAAAACTGGCTCTATCCCACCTGCTATTTTGAACAGGAGACATGACTGGGAAATATTCCATTCTGTTGTACATAGGATCGCTGTGAGTTGGAACCAAGTAGATGGTACCTAACAACATTGTACTTTATTTACATACCATGTACATGTCTATTATATTAAAATGAACTTGCCAGTCTGTCAGCAACCATCTCTGTGAACCTTAGTTCACATTTTATTTCTCTGTTAATCTCTGGCTTTTAAAGTAAGATAACTAGACTCCCTTGTCTTAACATCTACTGAAGTGAATAGACAAATTTCAGACAATTTTGGGATAGACAAAAAAGTGATCAGACAAAATTTGTGTTGCTTCAGGACTCTTTCATTTCTGAAGACTTACCAGCATTCCTGTGAAGGATGTGTCTCCCCCTTTGACTCTTTATTTTGAAAATTCCCTCTTTGCTTAAATTATAGTTTCTGTAAAATGTTTTGAGGAACAAAACAAACATGAACATATACACCAAATGAATTGTAGGTGTTTACAGAGTAGGCAAGTGTTTGAAATGTTTTAATTCACTACCGTTTTAGCTGGACCAAGGGATTTTATTATCTAACATAGAAAAATAAAAGCTACCTAATGTAAAAAAAGCCATTATAGTCCATCTGGTGTGTAGTAACCTTCCATTATCGCCTGAAGTGAGAGCACTGGAGGATACAGGTTAAAGGAGGAATTTTTGAAAAGGTAATCGAGATACATGAATCAATGCTGCAGAGAAGGGGCATTTTTCCAACAATGGGAAATGTAGGAATCCCAAACTAAATAGACCTGAAAATCAGAAGACACTAAGCTATGCCCAGGGACAGTTACATAGAAAGAGAGTACAGAAGATAAATTTCAAAGGACAGAAGATAACATGCATCTACTTTGTGATCTGGGTGGGATAACCATAAAGTATTGGGTGGGGCTTTGAGCCAAAAGATTGAAGGCTAAAGGACACCCAGAGGTGCCTGGAAAGGAATGCCTGGTGATCTAGCACTGACCAATCATAATGGGAATGCTTTGGGTCACAGATGTATTGACACCCGTGGTATTTCCATGAGTCAGAAACAGCTCAGTGGTAACTAGTACTTGGGTTGGTTTTACCGAGATCTCTCCCTATTCAGATACAAAATATTTTTCTTCAAGAATGCTCCCATAATGTAAACAGAGTTGTCTCTATATCCTCAAATGAGCAGCCACCCATATTGGTAAACTTTTCTATATCACATGGACTGGAAGGTACCTGGAGGGAGAACAAATATGTGTCTGACCAAAACTTTCCTCCTTTAAACGGAGGCTCAAAGTCCACACTGGCCTTGTTTTACCGATTCGGCTCAGAGAAAAATGTTAGTTATCAAATGCTGGATTTCTTCCAGAAATGAGACAAATTGGTGACTTAGTTGCTGACTCAAAACTGTTCCTGTTAGATTGTCAATCATTGATTTTTTTGCCTTTAATGTTTTCCATTGACAACTTTACCATATTAAAAAATGAATGTGTCAGCTCAATGAATATACTGCTGCCTGGATTGTATTATCACCTTCACAGTGTCTGGATGTAACTGAAAGCTCAATGCATAAAGAGAGGCTCTTTTTTAAAAAACATCCTTGTCTACTCTTTACTTCACTCATGATTTAACATTTCAAAAGTGCAGCTTCTTCTTTTTCCGATTTTAAATTGGGTTACAATAAAATGGAATTGGGGAAAATATCCCTCAACCCTGAAAAAAGCTAATGAAAACTGAGACTTTGTTGCATTCCTAGTACGCAGGTCAGAGGTCCTGAGCAGGGACTCAAGCCAATGTAAGACAGACAAAAATTCCATTTCCTACCCAAAGGGTCGACTGTGATGATTCTTGAAATCATCTAAAGAAGTTTTCATCCTATGACCGTTCTCCATTTGACCATGCTCAATTTGTAAAAGACAGAGGGTGATTGCTAGTAGGATTCGATTCATACATAAGAGATTTATTTCAAACGAGACAGGTTTTCCATGTCTCTGTTAGCAGTGGATGGTGGCAGACAACCTCTGTTAAGTTGTAAACGTGTCTTCGCCTTGTTAAGGGGCCTTCAGAAAACAACCCAAACAAAAGAGTAACTTTGGAAGAGATTTGCTGGGCTAGTTAAATACAAGGCCAAGAGGTCAGTTCCGAAGATAATGGTAAGTGAGTTTTGCAATTTCAAAGGGATCATCTTCATGCAAGAAGCATCAAAAGAAGATGAAAAAACTCCAAAAAGACCTTCTCTATATTCCAACATGTCAGGAGGCAGCGTATGAGCAAGAACCAATGGTGCTGAAGGAGCAAGGTCAAGCTGCATTGTAAGCATTAGCCAAAACAACACTCCAAAATTTGATGGACTACCAACCGACATGTATCAACAAGCTGATGAAGCACTAGACGCACTCATTCACCTATGCCAGGAACTTTGAAAAACAGCTACTTGGAAAACTGACTGGAAAAGATCCATATTTGTTCCTATTCCAGAGAAAGGTGACCCAACAGAATGGTCAATTTATAGAACAGTAGCACTGATATCACATGCCAGTAAAATGTTGCTAAAGATCATCCAACAACGGTTGCAGCAGGACATTGACAGGGAGCTGCCAGAGGTTCAGGTTGGATTCAGAAGAGCACAGGAACAAGGCATACCATGGCTGCTGCCAGACAGATCCTGGCTGAAAGCCAAAAATACCATAGGGATGTTTACTTGTGTTTTATTGATTATGCCAAGGCATTCAACTGTGTGGAGCATAAAAAAAGCAAACAAACAAAGCTATGGAAAGCCTTGAGAAGAATGAGATTTCCAGATCGCTTCATTGTGTTCATGAGGAACTTGTGCACGGATCCAGAGGCAGTTCTGGGAACAGTAAAATCAGGAAAGATTTGTGACAGGCTTGTATCCTCTCACTATGCTTACTCAATATGAATGCTGAGGAGATAATAAGAGAAGCTGGTTTACATAAGGGAAGAACAATGTGACATAAAGACTGAAGGACGGCCTCTTAGCAGCGTGCGATATGCAGCCGACACAACTCTGCTTGCTGGAAGGAGGATCTGAAGCTCTTGCTGATGAAGACCCAGGGCTGCAACTTTCAGTGTGGATTCCGACTCAACATAAAGACCCAAATCCTCACCACTGGACCAATAGATAACATCATGCTCAATGAAGAATGATTGGCGCGGTCAAGGATTTCATTTTGCTTGGATCCACAATCAGTGCTTGTGGAAGTAGCAGCTAAAAGATAAAAAGACCAGTTTCATTAGGTAAATCTGCTACACAAGACCTCTTTAGTGTATTACAAAGCAATGATGGTTTCCATCACCTCATGTGCATTTGAAAGTTGGACATTGAGTAAGGAAGACCAAATAAAAATTGATGCATTACAATTGTGGTAATGAAGAAGAGTATTAATAGTACCACGGACTGCTCAAAGGACAAACTTGTGTTGGAAGACCAGAGTGCTCCTTAGTGGCAAGGATAGTAAGACTTCATCTTACATAGTTGAAAAGTATTGTCAGGAGAGACCAGTCCCTGAAGAAGGACATCATATTTGGTAAAGTAGAGGGCAGAGAAGGAGAGGAAGGCCCTCGAGGAGATGGGTTGACATTGTGACTGCCACAAGGTCAAGCAGAAGAATAATTGCCAGGATTGTACAGGAGTGTTTCATTCTACGTGCATAAGGTCAGTATGGGTCAGAAGAGACGTGGTGGCACCTCACAACAACAATCTTGATTAATTGTCCAAAAGGACAAAGGAAACCCCTTCAAGAAAACTTTCATAAAATTGGAAGTTGTATTGGTGAGACAATGTCTAAGAAATTTGCACCAAGGAAATCCACCTCCCTCCCCAATCATGGAAATGTACTATAGAAGGTAGCCAGATCTGTCCTACACGAATAAATTTCTTTAGGAAAACCTATCATCACATCAGCCCTATAACACTGATATTTCCCCATCGGATTTCTTTTTTTATTTCCCCAAACCCAAAGGATATCAAAAAAAGTAACATAATTTGAGTTCTTCAATGATGCCAAAATTGACATTTTTACAAGGTATATATTAAAGAGTACAGAATTAATCATGGAATGTTTATGAAAATTGAAGTATTACTTTCAGAAGTTGATAGACCTACATGAAGGCATGTAAAGAAACAATGGCTTGGATATTTTTATTTCAAAAGGTTTCTGTGACTTTGCAGCAATGCTTTTGAACTTACCCTCAGAGATCTACAAGGGCAGAGTCATCTTCTATGACTGACATTGGATAAGCCATACACAATCTAAAGGTTAGTTCCAAAAAGTAGAATCATTGTAATCTGTATGACATCTGTAAAATTTTTAAATCGCTCCTTGAAAATCAAGAAACGTATCTGAGTGTAGGTCATTCCAAGGTCTTCCTTAGCCTCCAATAGCCGTGAATAACACGCTTCTTTGGACATGGAAGAACTTCAGTTTCCAATACTGTGCATAGAATTTTAACAAGAACAGATTCATTTTATAGTTCTGATAATAAAAAACTACCACATTGCACTCCCCAGTAGAAATCTGTTCTGGAGGAGCAAGCGAACTAAGACTACCTCCCAGGACAATGAAAACCAGAATGCTGGTCATTAACCATCCCAATTCCACTACAAATAAAATATGTTGAGCAATAAGGCTTAATGTTCTGAAAATAATTTAGACGCAGAAACAATCCTGAGCAAGACTATTCTAAGAAGGAGATATAATTTTTGGTCTACATGCTCTTCTGTGGTTTTCAAAAAGGATGCTGTAATAATCCACTATGGAAGAGAACTCCTTGTTCTCTTTCCTCTACCAGCAAAATCAGTCGCCATAAAATAATTTCTGACTCACTAAATCCCCACTGTATCGGAGCAGAACTGTGTTCTATAGGATTTTTAATCATTTACATTTTCGGATGTTGATTTCCAGGGTTTTTTTTCTATGTACCTATAGATGAACCCATACTGCACTTGCACCAGTTAGGAGCTCCATGCTCCCTACAGAAGACGTTATGTGTATTGAACCCAGCCATAGATATATAGCACAAATAAATGCGTCCTCTCTCCTTGTACTTGTAATATATGGGGATTGGATAGTGTAAAGATTGTAGACCACTGTACCCACTGGTTCAAAACACGCACAGTAAATGGGAGTCTCTTGAGAATACCACATTTGCCACCCCCACCACTCCCACCACCACCACCACACAAAACAAACCTGTCATTGAATCAATTTTGACTCATAGTGATCCTACAGGACAGAGTACAACTGCCCCTGTGGGTTTCTGAGGCTGTCACTCTACGTGGGTTGAAAGACAAGTCTTTCTCAGGCCTAACACCTAACCACTATGCCACCAAGACTCCCACACTTGCCCCCAAGTACCTTGAAACACTCCAGGATGTCATTTACATGGAACCAACACTTCAATAAAAATGGCATGCTAATTAAAATAACTCTACTTTCTCTCCCTTCCAAACATCCCTAGATTGGGTGGCAATGGTTTCATTCAGTTGCTTCTGTAACTGTTAGTGGTTCACGCCTGCCCAAAGGTGCCTCAGAAGAAAGCCTGGGATCTCTTCCATGAGAACCATCAGAAAAGCCCACGGAGTTCCGCGGCCGGAGGCGGGATCAGCCTGAGAACAGTAGGCTTGGCTTGACTCCATTTGCTTGTCCACTCACAGAAGAGAATTGTAATCTAATGATTACGTATAAGACAAAACCAACCTGACTTCATTCCATTATTTTACAAAATATGATAGTTTAATTTTTGTAGTAGATTATTTGTGGTCTACTTTTAAAATAATTATCACACCCCATAGTTGTGGGTCATAATATAAGTTGATAAATTTCATACATCCTTCAAATTCAAATAAATACATTTCAAATTCAAAATAAATACATTTCTGAAAAGAAAACTCTAAACTAAGAAACTATAGGCAAACGCGTGTTGTGCTGTGCGCTGTCATGAAACATGCACTGCACTGGGTAACTCTTCCACACAAGACTCTTTAAAGTGTTAAAAGAACAAGACTACACTGGAGGGCTAAGGCGCTCCCCAACATATTTTCGATTGCCATGTATGCGCATTAAAAATTGTGCATTGAATAAGAAAGACAGAATAGGAATTGTTGTATTTGAATTGTGATGTATGTGAAGAACATTGAAAGTACCGTGGACTGCCAAAAGGCCAAACAAATCTGTCTTTGAAGAAGTACAGCCAGCAGGCTCCTTATAGGCAAGGATGGTGAGATGCGGTCTTACGTACTTTGCACATGTTTTCAGGAAAGACCAGTCCTGGAGAAAGACACTGTGCTTGGTAGAGTAGAGGACAACTACAAAAGGCCATGCGCTGTGAAGAAGAAAAAAAGGATGGATCAACACAGTGGCTACACCTGTAGGCTCTGACATAGGAACCTTAGCGTGAACAGTGCAGTACTAACGAGGCAGTGTTTCAATTTGTTATACATGAGGTTGCTGAGTCGCAAACAACTTGACCAGACCTAACAACAACAACAATAAATGAATGTAAATTTGTCTTGAAGAAGGAAAGCTGGTGACAGCTCGTAGCATTGGCAGGAAATACTGCAGGCTGCTGGATCACATCCAAAGAATTGAAAGTCAGTGGACAAGTCTGATGTAAGATCCAGCAAGCGAATTTCTCCTCCGTGTCCACTTATATTGGAAGCAGAACCACAATCCCAGGTAAACTTCCTTTCCAAGTGATTGGCTACTCATAGAAAATCTCCTTATAAACATGACTAAATTATGTTAGATCTCATAGTGAGGGATTAGAAAGTTTTAAGTAATAGTTCAGCTAGAATCCTGACACAGTCAAGTTGATCAAAAGTCTTAACTATCAAAGGAGATTTTTCCAAATTTTCCAACCGTGTTACACTTTACCAGCCCTTAGCATTAATCAGAACAGAAGAGATTATCCTAATTTGTTCATAAATGACCTCAATAGTATGGAACTAACCTTGGAAAAATTTTAAAAACACCAACAATTTAGTGGCACCAACAAAATAGAGAAATGGAAAGAAGCAGACTGTTTACAATAGGCTGTCACCAAACTGAGGTTCAGGAAATAAAAAAATGTGTGATGCTTAAATCCTTACAAGTTTCTATGCTGATGACTGTTCATGAAGGCTCGTATTTGGAAAGAGAGAAAGTTATGGGCTTTCTAAGAGGGTATTGGTAAAGATGCGGTTCTGAGGCTGCTGGCCATGTTGCATTTCATTGTCATATTTGTGCTTGCTGTAATTCTAGGAGACCTCCTCAAGCTCCACTAGATAAAGGCCCTCCGTCCTTAGGGCATATGCTCATGGCCGCTGGACTTTACGCAGTCCCGCCGTAAGTGGCTCTAAATGTGTGTGCGGCATGATGTTCTACTCTGGGCAGACTTCCTCGTGCTACAGCAACCCTGGTTGCTAACATGCTTTTTGAAAACACCCTTCTCTTTGTAGGAGCATCTGACACACCTGTAATAATAGAGGACTCGTTTTGCCAGACAAATCATGAAGAAATGTATCAAAGGTCATTACTTTCCAGGGCTACATTGCCCTTGCTTCCTCAGGTGCCTAGAAAACGAATGGCACAATAAAAACACAATGAAATTATATGAGTATTTAATTTTACCTCAGAATGTTTAAAGCTCTTCTACATTTTCAAAGTATTCCATTTGGACCCCATGAATTAACTCCATATAATTTTTTTACTAGAAGGCCTATGGCTCTCCCTTATTTCTCAGGTTTCCTGGATTTAAATTTAATTCAACCAGAACTACTAAAAGATTGCCCCTTTTTAATGCTGTATTCTAAAGATTGTGTCACAAGTTAAAGGAGGCTTCAACAAACAAAATTTAGAATTACCTAGTCTAGACTGCTTACTGTTACCAATGTGTACGGGGAACTGCACCAGTTGAATAACTTAATTGAGTTTTTCTGGAGAACATTGTGTCTAGTCTGTCTCAGTAACCATAGTGTAGCTACACTACATGGGCCCAAACTTAGATCCATCCGTCTCAATTAAAGAAGGCTGCAGCACCTATCTGGACTTTCTCGCCTACCAAGGGACTGATTAAAACGAAGCACCCCATTGGCCAAAAGCAGATGACAGCACCAGAAATCAACAATTATTCCCAAGACTGCTGAACAAGATCCATATAAGTTCTTAAAAATGTTGGACTTTGTTTATTGTTTCTTGCTCCTAAAAAATTGCCTTCTTTTTCAAGATTATGTTATTTAAGTAATCCGAATTTTGAATTGATATAATTAATACATTTGTGATTTGCATCAGACTCCTGGCCATTATTTTCTTCATTGCCGTATACCATCATTTTTGTATTTTCTTGTTCGTTAATATTTTATTGTCCTTCAAACAAGTGATTTATTCTTGTTGTAATTATTGATAATTTACTTTAGCTAAAAGTTTTGCATTATCAAGCATTCCTTCAGCTTTCTTTTACTAGCCATTATAACCATAATTGGGGTATCTTCTGGGATGACTCCCTCAACTTCAGGTACCATGCCTTAATTTAGCCCATCTCATAACATTCAACCAAGTCATGAAATATCTATTTATTTACAATCAAAAACACAGGGTAGTTCTCTTTCCTTGCCGAATCAAGCTACACTTTCCACCGCAGATGAATCCCTAGATACTACCTATACTTGTTATTACCTGTCACAAAACAAACACAAACTCTCAGCATCACCCTCTTATACTAGATTCATAAATATTTTAATAACTCTTCCATGAAACATCGGCTTGAGAAAACTAATCAAATCATTGTTATGCCATAAATAATGTCATTTGTGCTCCTTGTAGATATGATTTTTATGTAGAGTATCAAATTATGACACTGAAAAATGACCGAAATCAAACGATAAGTTGAATGCTTGGGCTTGACATTGTTTAAATGGAGGCTAACGATGGGTCAAGGCACCTGAGCTCTCTCAGGAGTCCCACGCATTCACTGCTTTAATGAAAGGGAACTGGGTTAAAGACTTGATTATCCTGGGCAGCCATCACAGAGAACCCAAACACACTTACATTTACGACACTCTAGTCAATTACTCTGGCTTGGGACAAAGGTTTCTTAGATAATTGTTCTTCCACAGAATAGCCCATTAAAAAATAATGCCCAAAATAGGTCAGCCATAATTAGCTAATGATATGATAGATGATATTTCAATGCAGCACCAATCGTTGGCATCTTGACACAGAAGGGTTCTTGACTTTTGTCTACTCTAGGAAGAAGGCTTAAGTACTATTGCTAACACCTCTTTTGGCACCTGGATAAATACTCGTAGAGAAGAACAATCATGTCATAGAAAAGATTAAAGAAAAAAATGACCTTTCTTTGTATCAATCCTGAACCTGACTCCTTATGCTAACTTCTTTGACATTTTCTGTTGGTTATCCAATAATGTAACATGTAAGCTTCTCACAGTACTGCAAGCAGGTTTACGTCTACTGATTATTATTGTACTAATTATCTGTATAATAGAATGTTTTTTGGAATCTCTATAATCAATAAGCTACTCCCCTCTTAAAGTACAATATTTTTATGTCTTTTAAGAGAACATCATGCTCAGAAGAGTTAACAATCACACTTAAAAAGGTGCCTGGTTACCCTTTTACATATCTGGGATCTTCGTGGCTTATACCAAATAGGTAACCATCTTCCAGAATTTAAGGCTCATGCAGAGGAAGACACTCTTAGAATAGTGATTAGTCCATTTCTATGGTAATGTTTTTATCAAAATGGGAAAATGACAAATAGCACTCTAATTGAAGGTACTTGATATGACTGAATCTCTTAACTAAAGTGTAGATCTGACTCATTTTGTCTATAATTCCATTTTTGTTAACTTGACAGGTCTTTCAAAGTTACTTCTGCTTTGTAGTTCTCATAAACTTTACTGATTAGATCAAGAATTGTCTGACAGATATGTTACAAAGTTATTTTTAAAATTATGATCCAGGAAATTTTTAAGTAGCTAAAGTTTATTTCCTTCCAATTTTAATTTCAACAATCAATCAGAATTCTTTGTAAAATATTTATGTAATAACCATCATTGTGTTCTCAAAGTGCCTCTCCTAATTTTTCACAAAGTTTATAATTATATGTCGACATTCCTTTCTAAATTATTACTTCCTTCAGACTTGCACCACATTTTTGTTTGTTGATTTTATTCTCAATGCTTAACAGATAATTGATAGTAAATACATAAATCAACCAACCAAATGAATGAGTATATGTAAAAACATATTTAAAATGTCACTAGGCTATTGAGGATTTGGCAAACTAAAATTCAATTATAAAAGTGATAACCATTTGCTGAATGCTCACTATAGCCCTGGTGAGGTCAAAATACTGTCATTCCCATTTTAAAGGCAGAGATGGGGTCACAGACTGGTCAGTAGCTTATAGCTATTAAATGTCATTGCTGGGATATGAACCTAGACATTCAAGCTCCACAATCGATAAATTTAATTACACTCTGAAAATAGAGGGAAATCGCTCTGTAACTTTCACAAGCCTTTTAACCTGGATGTGAGTCTAAAAGGGATTAACCCTCCCTCTAAAGACTGCACTACAGAATCTAGTAGATATTTGGTCATTGTTGGACTTCATTCTCATCCAGAGAGACCTCACAGGTTTATGTTCTGAAATAAGTTCCAATTTTGCTAGAGTGCAAATGGGGATTATAAAAGGTGAGCAAACCCCTGCATCACACTAGCGGTCTTTGGCTGATTGGAGGTGGGGTGGCAATGAAAGACCCAGGGTCTTAAAATACACAATTTGTTGTCATCTTATATTTGTGCTCATAAAAATATCCCAGAGAATGGTTTGCTATGACAGTATTCTCAAATTTGGGGCTTGGAAAGATGTTCATATGTATCTCTAGTAAATGTTAATGACCATTTATGCTCCCAGCTGGCATTGCCTTTTATGGATTCCTGAAATATAAATATATGCATAATTAAAGAAAAACAGGGACAGGCTGAATTGAAGCATATTGGCTTTCTTTGTTTAAAAAGAGATAGCACATAATATTGTTTATGATACAAGAGAATCATACACCTATTTTAAGGGACAAGTCACTATGGTAACCATGTTTGAGCTCGAATGCAGAGAGGCAGCACCTTCTGCTACTGTAAATCCCTCCTCTTTCGGCACCAGGCATTACACATTACTTTATGCTAACCTCCGTATCCACATTATCTCTCATAACGGAAAATCCTATGTCACCCTATAAAATAACTCATACCACATATTGCTTCACTAAAGGAAAAGGTTGATGATGAAATGTCTCATCCAGAAGGTTACCAGAGGACTAGACATGTCTGAGACAATTAGGTGGCCCTCATGGCACAGGATGCTAAGCAGCGGACTGCTGACCAACGGTGGGTGGTTTAAACTCATTAGCTGCCCTACAGGAACTAGATGAAGCCACCTGCTTCTGTAAAGATGTACAATCTCAAAATCCCCAAGGAGCAATTCCGTTCTGTGCTGCAGGGTTGCTATGAGTCAGAATCGACTTTGCAGTGGGAGGGGATTACAACCAATAAGGCTCCTAGATGGTGAAAAATGATTAGTCTTGGTTCTACTACTCAAAATCTCCCCAGAGGCGCTTTGAACAGCCTAGAGATGTGCTTCCCGAAGGTCACAGTCATGATGATTCTATGTAACCCAGCTCGACTCTGATACACACAGATTCCCATGAGTCCAAGTCAACTGCACAGCAGTGGTGTCTTTTATTTATGATTCATGATTTAAAATATCTAGAAACTTTATTTTTAACCACAAAAAACATTTCTTAGGCTCATCAAAGAATATTAACACATAAATTCCGTTTTGCACCAAGGTAATACTATATTCTTATAATATATCACTCACTGGAGGCCTCTTTCTGTCCCATAGAATAATGAAGGTATTATAATAAAATTCTGCTGAATCAGTGGCAAATATCTTTCAAATTTTCTGCAAACAGGAAAAAATATACATTTTGTTCTACTTTGATCATATTTTCCTAACCCCTTTTAAACTCTTTCTTGATAAAATGAAACCTCAAACTACAATTTCAGAACAAGACATAATGTTACTATCACTCATTTAACACTTACTACATACTCTAAGCACATAATGCGGGTACCGGTTTGAAAATTTATCAAGCCAAAAAAAATGTCAAGACAGTGTATATTTAAAGTGTCAAATTTGTTTATTAAAAAATAGATTCTTAAATAGCATTCTTTTAATCATAAGCTAGGTTGTTAGGCGGGGTTGACTCGAGAAACCAATCCAGTGACACTCATGTATGTGCAAGAAAGAGCTTTATATCAAGAAGTGTTTATATATCAAGAAAACCTTCCCGCCCAGTCCAATTCAAGTCCATAAGTCCTACTATCCCACAAATCCCCTTTCAGACTCATGAAGCCACATGTAAAGATGCAGAATACAGAAAGAACTATGGCTGGTGGTGCAAAGTCATGTAGCTCCAAAGGCGGAGGGAATCACATTACAGGGTTCTGGCAGCAACCAGGGTCAGCCAGCAGGGAGGTGAAGGCAGAGACAGAAGGGGAGGTTCCCAGGACCCTCCTTATGTGAAGACCACACCCACAAGTAGGCACCATAGGGCTTTCACTTGATTGACACGTTGAAAATCTCCCCTACACCTTTTAATATCTTCAAGTTGACGTGAAATTACGTAACTACCACAATTACTATGAGCATGGTAAAAGGCCTTGATTAACATACAGATTAATTTCCCTGCCCTGGTATTCTCCTGTATTCTGTCGTACAGATTACAAAACCCAGATTTTTCCCTCATTTGTTTATGAAATAAAGTAGACATTATAGTAAATGTAAATGAATTAAAAAGTGTTCACAAACAATGGCTCACACTGGAAAAGGAGAGAATATTGGCTGTTGAAATTCTAACATATATTCAACCATTCAAATCAAGGAATCACAAGACAAAAGCATTTACTACAATGATACATTAAAGCAACGTATTTCTTTCTGTTGTGATCTTCCTGGTATTCTAAAATCACACTTTATGTTAGCAATGATATATTACTGTGTTCATACATGGTGAGATATGGAATATACCTATAAGCATATACATCAGATGAACATACTGTTGCAAATTTGTATTGCTTTGAGGTTTTTTTATTTTTCCAAGGAGATGGAAAGGAAATTTCCTTAGTAATAAAAAAGCAAGTATGCTGAAATTAAATACACTGTTTATGGTATTGGTAAGTTTACTATAGTCTAGTAAAGACAATCACATTATTAAACCAATTATATATTCTATTCATAGAAATATTATTCCCAGTAAGCACCCCCACAAGCAATTTTTACAGTACTTAGAAAGAAAAGCACCCGATAAACAGCTAAAATACACGAGAACAGTAAACCTTTGCTTAAAAATGATAAAACTTAAAAAAACCATTAACAACATAGACTAAGCGTGTCTGTCAGTGATTCTGGGGGACCAGGACGGGTTTTCTACTCCCACCGAGTCACAGCCTTGAGAACTCACAGGGGCGGTTCTATCCCATCCCGGAGAGTCACTAGGTACTGACTGACCTTGACTCTGGGGGCAGTGAGTTTGATCTTGATTTGTGGTCTTCTTATCACAAGGCTATTATGCCATTTAGGAACATGATTACTCTAATTATGGCCCAGTCTTCATTTTTGAAATATTAGTTCTGTTTATTTAACTTTGCAAAAATCAAACTGATCAATCTTGCCTTTGTGGTGGTTATTTTTAGATGTCACTATTTAGTTCGGATTCATCTTGGCCTGTGCCCAACAGAAGACAGCACTGCCCAGTGCTCGGCCATCTTGTAAATTACTGTTAATGCACCTTATTGTGGGTCTGGCTTGATGGATGACTTTCTGCTTACCAAGCATAGTGCCCTTTTCCAGGAACTGTCTTGTTAACATGCCAAAACTGTGTGAGATAAAGTCTCACCATCTTTGCTTGCAAGGATCATTCTGCTTGTACTCTGTGCCAAACAAATCTGTTTTTCATGAATTTCGTGATAGTTTCAATATTCTTCATCTTGAGATGCTTTCTAAATTCAGGTGGGATATACTAAAGGCTATCACTTGTCTGTCAGTTTGTCATATTGTTTTAACTTATGTGTTGCTATAAAGATGAAAACTACCGTATATACTCTGTATAAGAGAGTTTTTCAGCAAATTTTTAATGTGGAAAAAGTCCCCCTAGGCTTATACTGGAGTGAGGGTCCCCACATCTGTTCTCCTGTCTCTCCCGCTAATCTGCAGGTGCCTGCAGCCTCTGTGGGTGGTGTGATGACTGCTGATACCATCGCTCTTCTCTTCTCCTGCAGCCTCTGTGTTGTCCGCGCTGTACTGGGTAAGGACCTGCTGTGTCTGTGTGCTGGTACCTGGGGCGCACCGCATCCTTGTCAGATGAATGTCGGATGCTGCCGCTCTTCTTCTCCCGCCCTTCTCCAGGACTGTGACCAATGACGTAGCCTTTACAGTCTTACCCGTGCTTGGTCACGCCCCTTGCTCCGCCCAAGCATTGTGGAATGCAAGTACCGGTTTATCTCTGGTCTTGGATATACAGTACGTTTATTTATAGTACTTAGCCTGCTAAATTTTATTTTTATTTTCTTACTAACCCCTATCTGGACCCAGGGTTGACTATGCTTGCCCAGAGCAGCCTGCGTCGGGGCTCATCATATACATGCTACGTGGGCACGCACTGTTACTGCACGTGTTGTTAGCACTTGCCATGCACATGCAGTAACACTGGGTATGCAGTAACACAGTGTGTACACAACGCAGCGTGTATATTATGAGCCCTAACACAGGCTGGTCTATGCAAACAGTCATGTCATCACATCTGGAACATCATCAGCTTGCATTAGGACTCAAAACTATACAAGCTGCGTTGTATACATGTGGTAAGGTAGTAGAAGTAGTTATGCAGCATTATCAGATACTGAAAATCTCATGATTGTGAGAGATAGTGTTAGTAGATGAGCCCCTCAGGTTGGGAGGTATTCAAAATATGAGTCAGGAAGGGCTCAAAGTATAGTTGTCCATAATGATGTGCATGGAGTAAAGCCTTTGCGATTTTCATTTGCTGACGGGGTACTATGCAAAATGAGAAGAAACACCTGAAACCACTGATAAAGAATTGGAACTTGTTTTGTTGTATCGTGTTGCTTGGTTTTGCTCTGTCTTGTTTTGTGCTTGTTATTATCTCCGCAGGTCTGTCTAAATAAGACAGACTGGATGGACAATTTGAAGGAAAAACAATAGGACCAACAGTTCCAGGGGGAAATGGGAGAGGGGGAGGTGAGGGTAAGGAAGTGGTGTTACCAAACCCAGGGACAAGGGAATAACAATGGATCCAAATTGGTGGGGAGGTGGGTGTGGCAGGCCTGGTAGGGCATGATCAAGGGTAATGTAACAAAGAGGTATTGCTGAAACCCAGGTGAGGACAAAGCATGATAGTGGGACAGAAGGAAAGTCAAAGGAAATAGGGGAAAGAACTGGGAGGCAAAGGACATTTATAGAGGTCTAGACAAAGACATGTACATATGTAAATATATATATGAGGATGGGGAGATAGATCTATGTGCCTATATTTATAGGTTTAGTATTAAGGTGGCAGAAACATATTGGGCCTCCATTCAAGGACTCCATCAATGCAAGAATACTTTCCTCTATTAAATTGGCATTCTATGATGCTCACCCTTCCGACACAACCACTGAAGACAAAGTGGGTGAAAAAGCAAATGTGGTGAAGAAAGACGATGGTGCCTGGCTATCAAAAGATATAGCATCTGGGTTCTTAAAGGCTTGAAGGTGAACAAGCAGATATCTAGCTAAGAAGCAACAAAGCCCACATGGAAGAAGAACACCAGCCTGTGCGATCATGAGGTGTCAAAGGGATCAGGTATAAGGCATCATCAAAACAAAAAAGTCTTACCAGAGTGAATAAAGCAGGAAGTGCAGAGTGGAGACCCAAAGCCCATTTGTCAGCCACTGGATATCCCCTTGCAGAGGGGTTGAGGGGAGGAGATGAGTCAGTCAGGGTGCAATGTAGCACTGATGAAAAATACAGCTTTCCTCTAGTTCCTAAATGCTTCCTCTCACCCATCATCCACCCCCCACTACCATGATCTGAATTCTACCTTGCAAGTCTGGGTGGACCAAAGGATGTACACTGATGCAGATAGGAGCTAGAGGCACAGGGAGTCCAGGGCAGATGATATCTTCAGGACCAGGGGTTTGAGTGGTGATACTGGGAGGGTAGAGGGAGAGTGGATTGGAAAGAGGGAACCGATTACAAGGATCTACATGTGACCTCCTCCCTGGAGGATGGACAACAGAAAAGGGGTGAAGGGAGACATCGGACAGGGCAAGATATGACAAAATAATAATGTATAAATTACCAAGGGCTCATGAGGGAGGGGGAAACAGGGAGGGAGAGGGAAAAAAGAGGACCTGATGCCAAGGGCTTAAGTGGAGAGCAAATGCTTTGAAAATGATGAGGGCAATGAATGTACAGATGTGCTTTACACAATTGATGTATGTATGGATTGTAATAAGAGTTGTATGAGCCCCTAATAAAACATTAAAAAAAAAGAATTGGAACTTGGAATGTATGAAGTAGGAATCTAGGAAATTTGGAAGTCATCAAAAATGAAATGTAATACATAAATGTGGATATCCTAGGTACCAGCGAGCTGAAAGTGACTGGTGTTGGCCATTTTGAATCAGAATATCAAATGGTTAACTATGTTGTGAATGACAGATTCAAATGGAATGGCATTGAATTCATAATCAAAAAGGACATTTCAAGATTTATCTTGAAGTACAATACTATCTATATAGGACAATATCTATGTGCATACCAGGAGACCACCTGTCTCTCAGTTTGTCGTACTGGGATGCTTTGTGTGCTGCTGTGATGTTGGATCCCATGTTACATATATTTCAACTGCCAGCAGAGTCACCCAAAGTACATAGGTTTCAGAAGAACTTCCAGACTAAGAACAGACTATGAAGATGAAACAGGCTGTCCACCTCAAAGGAATTAGTGACTGAAATTCCTATGGACAGCATGGAAACACTGTCAGTTACTGAGAAACAAGTGAAAAAAAAGCAGAACCTTGTCAGAAATAGTGCCAGAGATGAGCCCCTCAGGTTATAAGAAACTCAAAGTATGAAGAAGAGCTGCTTTTTCAAAGTAAAGTTAACCAAAATTATGTGGATTGAGTAAAGCCTGCAAAAGTAAGCTATCGAATCTTCCTTTGAGGATGGGGCAAAAGTCAAAGTGAGGAGAAATGCCTACAAACATCAATTAATAATTGGAAAATAGAATGTATGAAGGAGGAATCTGGGAAAATTGGAAGTCATCAAAACAAAGTGGAACACATAAAGATCAATATTCTAGGTTTTAGTGAACTGAAGTAACTGGTTTTGATAATTTTGAGTTTGATAATCATATGGTTTACTATACCAGGGATGACATAATCAAGAGGAATGGAATTACATTCATTACAGAAAAGGACATTTTAAGATCTAACTACTGAAATCTTGAAAGATAGTACTGTCTAACTGAAAAATTTAAATACTTTGCAATACAGTGCTGTATGGGACAGAATAATGTCTATCTGCAGACAAGGAGATCCAATCAGTACAACTAATTTTCAGATTTGCCAACTAACCATCACAGCTTATGTTGCACAAATTAAATAATTCTACCAACAATTTAATCTGAAAATGATTAAGCATGAATTAAGATGCATTTGTGATTAATGGTGAATGGAAGGCCAAAAATTTGAAGCAAAGAGAAAAGAACTGTAGTTAGAATATATGATAGAAATAAAGCTGGAGATTGCATGATGGAATTTTGTAAGAACAAAGTCTTCATCATACTCTTTTTCAATAACCCAAAAGCCAATGATACATATAGATGAAACATACACTGAAATTAAATTAACTACAACTCTGGGAAGAAACAATGAAGAAGCTCAACATCAGCAGCTAAAACTAGGCCAGGGCCAACAGTGGAAGAGAACATCGATTGTTCATATGTAATTTCAAATTGAAGTTTGAATAAACGTCAACACCCACAAAAGCCAAAATACTATCTTGCACCTGAAATTATAGAATATCTCAAGAAAATATTTGATGCATGAAATGCTACCAGAAAACCTGATGAGCTATGCAGTAACATCTAGAACATAGTTCCTGAAGAAAGCAAAGGGTCATTGAAAAGATTGGGGTCAAACTGACCCCTCCCTAGAATTCTGTGGTACAGGAAGCACACTAAGCCTACAAGTTGGGGAGAGGGGCCCGGCATGCCACACCTACACCGAAGCATACCAAGAAGGAAAAGGAGAAAGGCACAGTCTAGACCCCATCTTGGCCCACCAAGCCCAGAGGATGACATCCTGCTCAGAGCTGCTTCAGCACAGCGAAACCTGTAGGGCCAACATCAGCTTGAGACATATCCCCTCACTGGAGCATACCGTGACAGAGCACAGTACTAGAGACATGCGGTGGGAAGTGAATCCAGTCTGAACCCCACCACAGTGGGGCAAACGAAGAAGAGAACATACCAATCAGCAACTGGATCAAAGCAAAGCCACAAACCCCTGAAGAGCCCCCCAAATAGGCTACAGGCTAGGAAAGGCAGCTCCCAGAATTCACCCAGACCCAGTGGGACACTAGTCATGAAGGATCAGACAGCCCTAGAATTATTTATGTGTCTTTTTCTTTTTTAATCTATTTTTTAAACTTTTTGTTTGGTCTGTGTTATTGTTGGTTTACCTGCTTATATAAGACAGGCACGGGGAAGCAAGCTCAAGAAGAAAGCAACGGGACCTATGGCCCCAGAGGTATTTGGGGGAGAAAGAGGTGGGGGAAGGGAGCAATGAGCAAACACCATAGGCAGGGGAACAACTAGGGTATTAAAATCAACAACAAGGAGGACATAGAGATCCTGGGGTGTTGGACTAACAGCAATCTAACTGAGAGGAATTACTGAGAGGCAGAAGTAAGCCTAGCATGATGGTGGGGCAGGAGGAAGGTAAAAGAAAACAGAGGAACAATCTAGGTAACAAAGCTATGGATGGTGGTATAAGCATAGGTGTGTACATATGTAACTACATTAATTCATAAAAATATAGGTATTGGCCTATGCACATATATTTATAAGACAATACACTGAGGTAGAGGACAGGCTGCAGGCCTCTCCTCTTACCCTTGCAAGAATACCTTGTTCTAACAAACTGGCATTCTGTGATGCTCACCTTCTGGGTAAAATCACTGAAGATAAAATGGGTACACAAGCAAATGTGGTGAATAAAGCTGATGGTGCCTGGCTATCAAAAGATATAGCATCTTGGGTCTTAAAGGCTTGAAGTTAAACAAGTAACCATCTAGCAGAGAAGCAATAAGCCCACATGGAAGAAGCACACCAGCCTACGCAATCATGAGGATTCACCAGGACCAGGAAACAGGCATCAGAAAATGCAAAATAATCAAACAAACAAACATATTGTTGAGAATGAGGGACTGGGAGCAGAGACCCAGTCAATACCCATCTGTAGACAATGGGACATCCCCACACAGAAGGGTCACAAGGAAGGGATGAGTCAACCAGACTGCAGTATAGTAGCAAAAAAACACACACTATTCCTCTGGTTCCTTGAGGCTTCTGTACTTGCCACTATCGTGTCCCCTGTACTGTCTTTCACTGGGGCTAGACCAGAGCATCGGCACAGGTCCAGATAAGAGATAAGAGTTCACCACACATGGAATCCAGGAACAGGAATGGGAGTTGCCATACCAGAATGGTAAGGGGCAGCCATACCAGAAGGGGAAGAGGAGGAGAGGAAGGGGGGAACTGATCGCAATGATTGACACATAACTACACCCCACACCTAAACTGTAGGGAAAGGGATACAGCGGTCGGTATAGCATATGAAAATAATAATAATTTATCAGGGGGTCACGCGGGGTGAGGTGCAGGAGACAGGGGAAACGTGGTGCTGATACTAAGGGCTGAATAGAAATTAAATGTCTAGAAAATAATGATGGCAACATATGTACAAATATGCTTGGTACAATTGATGTATGGAGTGTTATAAGAGCTATACGAGCTCACAATAAAATGATCTTTTAATTAAAAAAAGATATAAAGGAAAGAAAAGATCAAAGTGGATGTCACTCTCTTTTTTGTAGAGTAGCTAAAGCAAATGTAAAAAATGATGAAGTCAAACCGCTGAACAGAAAGTTTGAAATGGAAGCTCAAGAAGACAAAGTAAAATATTATAATGAAATATGCAAAAACCTTAAGTTAAAAAACCAGGAAGTCAGAACATTCTCAACATATCTTAAACTGAAG
This sequence comes from Tenrec ecaudatus, assembly GCF_050624435.1. NCBI lineage: Eukaryota > Metazoa > Chordata > Mammalia > Afrosoricida > Tenrecidae > Tenrec > Tenrec ecaudatus. The sequence goes on from NC_134532.1 coordinate 121,693,145, forward strand.
GAAATAAATACAAAATTCAAGGCTTGAATTGCAATATTGGAAGATATTTATAAGTGAAATAGCGAATGGACGCAGGAAGATGAAAAGAATACGGAAAGCCACGCATCCAAAGAGTGCTCGTGCATTTTCAGTCACTTCAAGACGTAGCATAGGGTCCATGACAATGGTGCTGAGGGAAGTCCAGGCTGCACCAAATGCATGAACCAAAACGAGGGCTCCAGGAATTGGTAGAAATGTTTCAACAAGCTGCTGAAGCCCTGGAAGCACTCATTCATCTAAGCCAGGAAATCTGTGAGATAGCTAGTTGGCCAACGAACTGGAATAGATCCAGATTTGTACTCATTCCAAGAAAAGGAGACCCAAGAGAGTGCACATTCTAGAACAGTGTCATTGATATCACATGCAAGTGATTTTGCTGAGAATCACTCAGCCACAGTTGCAGCAGTACGTTGGCAGGGAGCTGCCAGAGGTTCAGGCCTGATTCAGAAGAGGACTGGGAACAACAGGATGGCAGATGGATTTTGGCTGAAAGTAGATAATACCAGAAAAGTTATTTACTTTTGTTCCATTGACTATATGCAAAGCCATTCACTGTGTTGATCATTACACACTATGGATCGCCCTGAGAAGAATGGGAATTCCACACCACTTCATTGTGTCCATGGGGAACCCGTACATGGATCAAGAGACAGGTTTAGAACTGAACAATGGAAGACTGCATGGTTTAACATGAAGAAAGGTGTGCAATGGGGTTGTGTGCTTTCAACATACTTAGTCCATCTGCATGCTGAGCAAATAATCAGAAACAGAATAATATGAAGAAGAATGCAGCATCGGGATCGAAAGAAGGCGTATTAACCTGCAATATGCAAATGGCATAACCCTGCTTGCTGACAGTGCAGAGGACTGGAAGCGCTTGCTCATGAGGGTCAATGCAAACAAGACCAAACTCCGCACAACTAGATCAATGAATAACATTAGAAAGGAAAACAAGTTTGAAGTTGTCTTGTATTTGGTCCTACTTGGATTCACAATCAATACTCATGGAAGCAGCAGTCAAGAGCTCAAAGGAAGCATTGCACTGGGTCTGCTGCAGAAGACCTTTCTAAACTTTTGAAAAGTTTGTTACTTTTAGAACTACAGTGTGCCTGATCCAAGCCATGGTATTTTCTATCACCTCATTCTCATGTGCAAATTAAACTTTGAATAAGGATGATCAAAGGCGATTTGATGCACTTGGATGATGATGCTGCCTAAGAAAATTAATAATCCAACAGAACAAACCCATTTTTCTTGGAAGACATATGAGGGCGTACCTGCCAAAAATGGAATTTTTTCAAAGCTATGTATTTCATTTTTTTAAACAACCTCACCTTCAAAGTATTCTCCATAATTCTTAATACATTTGTCAAATCTGCAATTCCATTCTTTGAAACATTTTTCAAACTTGTCTGGATGGCTGACAGCACCTCCCTCATTTTTTTCTTCACCTATTCTATGTCTTCAAATAAACTGTCCTTTCACGCTCATCTTCATTTGTGGAAACAAAAAGAAGTCACATGGAGCGAAGTTAGGTGAGGAAGGTGTGTGGGGCAAGAGAGGCATGTTGTTTTTTTGGCAAAAACTGGCGCACTGAGATGGCTGTGTGAGCAGGTACATTGTCATGGTAGCAAAACAAGTCCCTTGTCTGCCACAAAGCAGGCCTTTTATGCCACACTGTTACAAGATCTTGTCAGAACCTCTCAATAGAAAGCTTGATGAACAGTCGGACCCGGTGGAACGAACTCCAAATGCACTATCCCCCTTACATCCAAACAAAAGAGCATCATCTTAATCTTTGATTTCACTTGACGAGCTTTTGGGGGATGAGGTGATGATGGTGTCTTCCACTGGTTTAATTGATATTTGGTTTCAGGGTCATAAGGTTATAACCCTATGTCTCATCACGAGTAGTGACCTTGGGAAAAAGTCTGGGGTCACTTTTTGGCTGTTCTTTCAAAGCACAGCATGTTCCAGTTGATGTTCAGAATCCTAGGCACAAATTCCACAGTAAACCTTCTCATTCCCAAATCTTTCATTACAATTCACTGAACCGAGCTCCAAGACAGTCCAGATAACTTCCCCATCTCTTCAATGGCCCATTGTTGGTCTTTGAGCACAAGTGCCTGAATTTTGTCCACATTTTTGTCTGTTCAGAAAAAGTTGACAGACGTCTAGAATGAGGTTTGTTATCGATCAACATTTCACCATTTTTGAAATGAGAAAACACTCTTACACTTGAATTTTTCCTATAACACTGTCCGTAAGCTGTGTTCAACATCACAACAGTTTCGGTGGCATTTTTCCCGAGCCGGAAACACAATTTCACAGCCGCACACTATTCTCATAAATTAGTCATCATAACAAACGAGGTTTGAACAAAACTGCTTTTACGAAAACATTCACTGTGAGCAGAGAGAACCTGCCCAGGCAACAACACCACTGGGTGCCCTATCTCAGAGCGAGTAGCTCACTAGAGGGTGGGAAATGCATACTGCAAAAGCTCCACCCAGTGCAACTTTTTCCACTTTTTGTTTTTTTGTTTTGTTTTGCTTGGGGAGGGTACCCCCTTGTACAACCAAAATGCTCCTTAGAAGTAATGTTGGTGAGACTCTCTCACATACTTTATACAAGTTACCAGCTAAGTCTGGTCTCTGGAAAAGTGCAACATTCTTGGTAGAGAGGGCAGGGGAAAGAAACAAAACATCTGGACAAGATAGATAGGCACAGTGGCTGCAACAATGAGCTCAAACCTGAGGACAGTTTCGAGGACGCAGCAGGAACAGCTAGTGCTTCGTCTGTTTCGTACAGAGTCATTATGAGTTGGAACCTATTCCATAGCGCCGCACAACATAATCTAGGGCATAATTTGGCTCTCAAGGCTGGTTTTAATTTTCCTCAGCTTCAACTTGAATTTCCATGAGAAAAATGGATAGTCTGTTTTACATCGAGTCCCGTGTCTTGTTCTGACTCCCAATATTTTGCTTCTCCTTTTCCCAAAAGTATAATTAATTTGTTCCTTGTATGTTACATTTGATGTGGTCCACAGGTATAATTGCCATTTATGATCTTATAAAAAGATAGTTGCTATACAAAAATACAAGAATTCATTGGTCTTGCAAAATTATGCCATGCCTTCTACAGCTTTGCTTCTATTGCCAAATTTGCATTTTCCAACTATTAATCTTTCTCCTTATTTCCAACTTTCACATTACAATTACCAAATTTTCTTTTCAGTGCATAATTTTCCATGCATCCTGGGTGTATGTTTGATTAATTTCAGATTGAAGAAATTGGTAAAATTCCTCAACTTGTTCTTCACTAACTACAATCGGTAAATGATTTAATATAGTTCTTCTAGCCATTGTCTTTATTACTCCTACCAAAGCCCCTTGTTTGCATAATGGGTCTGGATAAGAAGTAGGGGGGTAGTATGCTGATCAGATTATATGGTTCAGCTGGGAGTGACTGTTAACATGGTAATTGTGATTGTCATGCTGATGAGTATGAAATGAGCCATCTGAAAAGGGAAAAGGGGAAAATCTCCCAATCTACCATAAAGAAGAGCCAGTAGAAGTGCCAGTCCTTTGGAACTCCAGATCCCTGTGTATTGTACTTCCTTGATCTAGGAGCTAACTTTGGCACCAGAGAACTTTAGCACAAGAGTGGCAGAGACACGGCAGCAGCAAGATGATTAGGAGCCAGAGCACGGGCCAAAGCAGTAGCCTTTGAGCCCGCAGAGCAAGCAAAGCTGTGTGTGCTTTGGCTGTTTTATGGAATGAGTTTTCCCCAAGTACTTAATGGGGGTTGGGGGGACTGGTTTGGAGGACCCATGGAGCAGGAGCTGAGTGTCCTCAGGCTAAAATTTATAGTGTAGTGGCATGCCCTTTGGGCATCGATTAGAACCCCCAAAAGAGCTTTGTAGTGTTGCCCAAGCAGAGCAGAGGCCAGCCCAAGAGTGCTGCTACCTGTGGGCACAGCAGAGAAGAAAGGATCCTGCTGAAACAACTATCAATTGTCACCTGTTAACTTCCTTAACAAACCTTATCATTGTAAGCCTTATCTGTGATTCTGTGTGGCCATTGCAATGAATTGCAAACCCTGCTGCAAAGCAGAGGGCTGTGGGAAAGAGCACTGGGTTTTGTGGTTAATCCATATTATTTGAATAATATCTGTAGTCATTGGATGTCCTTGCAGACATATCGCTATTATCTAATCACAGACAACACTGTTCTTCAAGATAGATCTAAGAAATGTCCTTTCTGATCATAAATCAGATGCCATTCCAGATATAGTAAGCCGTGTGAATATCTGATTCAAAATGGCCATCTCAGGTCACTAATGTCCGGGATATCAAACATAAAGTGTTCCATTTCATGTTTTTATGTCTTCCAATTTTCCTAGTTTTATACTTTGCTTATCCCATCTTCTGATTATCAGTGCATGTTTCTAGTGATGTCTCCTCACTTTGAGGCATTCCACATCAGCAAATGAAGTTCCTGACAGCTTTCTTGCATCCATGCCATTAAGACTGACTCTGCTTTGAGGAGACAGTACCATCTCAGCACCTCTGTCATATTCTCAGTACTTTCACACTTGAGGCGCTCATCTTTTGACACTATATTGGAAAAGGCTCCAGTGTGCTTCATAAGATCTCCAGCAGCTCATCCCTTATCAGTGGCCGGCCTACTCCTTCTCTGTAGTGTTTTTCAGTCCGGAAGTGCCACAGGAACCTGGTCATCAAGGGTGACCCTTCTGACATTTGAATTCCTGGTGGCTTTCAAAGCTTCCTGCATCACAAGAACACACAAGCCAGCACAATATGACAAATTGACGAGTGGGACACAAAAGGGTGATAAGATGGTTATTTTATCCTTTTAAACGGTTTTTTAAAAGAACTCTTTCCATTACTTATTCCAGGTAGGGGTGCTCCATTCCTCATCCTGTCTGGCCTGTAATTCCTGAGAGCAATGCCCCTTCAGCAAAAAATAATATTAATAATAATAATATTAGAGGTATTTTGAACACAGGTAAAATGTTTCCTGCAGAAAAATCCCCAAGGAGTTTGCAAACTTTCAGTTGGTCAGATGAGCCCAAACTAACTGCTACTCTACAGAAGTTTTAATAATTCTTCTTGCCCTTTGGGGTTATACTCTGCTTGTGAGTTATGCCTAAATACCCCAAGGAAATTAACCTGGGCATTTTTTATTATTATTTCTGTGGTATAAGTTGAGAGTCGCTCGCTTTATTAATCCCCATAACTCTCCTTCGGGGCAAGCAAGAGGCAGCCTCATTAATAACGCTGCCCAGGTAAGAGGAGGGTCTGTGACCTGCCCAGAGACAGAGAGTCAGGCAGCTGGCATGGGAGCCTGACCAATCCACACCACATCCATTGGTCCTAACACACAGCCACTAAGCTGCTTTTTAATCAGCTTAAACGGGCTTGTTTATTTTCCACTTTTCTGTTATTGAAATAGAAGTGGAAATCTGCTTTCCACAACCAGCCTATCAGCATCTCCTTCCCTAGCTAGGCTGACCTTCAGGCAGTGCAGCTGCCTGCTCCGAGTTAAAAATGGACTGTCAGGCTGGCTTTCATTTCAGTTACTCTGCCTCTGAATGTCCTCCCACGGATCTGTTTATCACGCCCGCCTTAACCCTTCTGTGGTTGTTTTTCTGGCTAAGAGTTTTTGAGCCAGGACAGCTGAAGCCGCCGTTCAGGGTCCTTAACCAGCAGATCTTCACTCAGTGGAAATCTGAAGGGCGAGCCAAGAGTAGAACCTTCCACTATAAGGAGACGGATTACCCAACAAGGAAAAACCCAAGTGAAATTGCCCACTACAAAAAAGCACAAGCGATCCTGTGCCTACCTTGCTCGTGAGGATATACGGCCACGTAATACTTGCCCAACAGCTTTCCTTTTGCAGGCATGCCCACATTTTCGTCGCCAACTACCTTACCCACCCTCGATCTGCGAGAACGCTCCCCTTTCCCCTGGCAGACCAAAGAGGGAAATTAGTGCTTTAGTAAATTCGGAAGAAAAAAATAATCTTTGGCTTCTTACTTATGGGTCGTGGTAGCACGTGGACTCTTAAGACAACACATACAACTCTGCAGGGATTAGCTCTAGCGCAATATAAACTCTCAATGTCCACCCCCCCCCCCCAGCCCCCACAAGACCACCTAAACTAGAAGGTCCTCGGCTGACAGGGCCCTAAGTATGCCTGCCTCTGGGCGGTGACTACTGCTTCCCAGAGGCGGGTGCAACTAAGAGTTTTGTTTCATTTCTTGGCAAATCCCTCCCTCATCGGAGCTTCTGGAACTCTGGGGCCAGGTCTCAGGGGCAGAGTGTCAGTTCAGGCTCACCATGTATGGAGAAAAAACTCATTAGTCACAGATGACGGGCAGTTTGGGAGAGACGTGGGTGAAGAAGAGCCTTTCCAAAGTGGTGGAGAACCTTCGAAATGTGTGTGTGTGTGTGTGTGTGTGTGTGTGTTGAAGGGGGGAGGGTGGGTGGAAGACCTCTGTTTGGGCAGGAGAGGAGACTACAAAGACTTGGGGGCTTGGAGTAGAGTCTACTTGCTAAGAGGTCGGAACATAAATGATGGCACTGAACATGAAAGCAAAGCCTCCGGGTCATGGTGATAAACAAAGGGTCCCAGCTTCACACTGTCTGGGCAGCATCTTTAACAATGGCCTGAACACCTTGAAGGAAGGGAAGGAAGGGGGGGCCGAGGTGTGTGTTTGTGAGTGTGTGAGTGTGTGAGTGTGTGTGTGTGTGAGTGTGAGTGTGTGTGTGTGTGTGTGTGTGTGTGTGAAGGTATCCATCAGTCTGATGAGCTGCGCAATCATAATTTGGGTCACTGAGCCGTGGTCCAAGAGCGAGCAGGTGTCCCCTGTAACCCAGGCTCACCCTCCGCTTGCAGCGGTTTGTGCAGGGCCTCTCCAAGGGTCGCTGATGGAAACGGGACCCGGCGGGGCGGGCCAGAACGGGCCGGGGCGGGGCGGGCCGGCTAACTGCGAGGCGGGCCCTATAAAGCGCTCGCCGCCGGGGCCGCGACGTCGCTCCGCGGAGCCAGAGCAGGGAGGGCTGGGGGGCGAGCAGGGTGCCGGACGCCGCCTCCGGCCGCAGGACTCCGAGCCTCCCGAAGGAGGGGGTTACTGAGGCGGCTGCCAGCCTCGATTTACCCTACAGCACAGCCGCCCAGGGTGTCGGCGGCAGCTTCGGGTTCCCCCTCCCCGAGAAACCTCGACAGGTGAGTGATGCCGGGGTCCTTGGTGGGAGAGGGGGAGGGCGCACCTGCGGCGCGGGTCCCTTGGCACGAAATCCGGGGTGCGGGCCGGGTGCCTCTGAGTTTGACTAACTTTAAAGGCGGTTCAGGTTGTGGCTGCAGTGGGCACCTCCGCCCCCCAGACTTTGCAAATTTCGTGGCCGAGGCTCGGTGCGCCCCCTTTGTGAACGGGGCGCCTTGCCCTGGTCTGCCGGGGAGTCGGGAGCGGAGTGTGATGCTCCCCACGTCCCCCGGCATGGACCAAGCCGACCTGCTGCCTTCTCTCCTGGCTCCCAGCAAAGGCCGTTCCGCCCGCGAGGGAAACACAGCCGTTGACCATGGTTGCGACTGGCAGTTTGAGCAGTAAGAACTCGGCTAGCATTTCCGAGGCGTCGGACCCGGGCTTCCATCCAGGGAGCCTGCTAAGTGGTGAGTTCCCCAGCTCCCTGCTCTGTCTCCCCTTGGGTGAGGTCTCACCGCCCTCCCCGTGCCCAGAATGCCACGAAGTCCCTCAGAGGAGCCCCCCACCCCCGTACCAAACTTCCTAGCACCGTGCATGCATGGCATTGAGAAAGGAAAGTGGCATAAATGGAAATACTCAAGGGCTCCATCCTTCTCAGGTTGCTGCTAATTTGGGGATTAAAAGTTACATAGATCATCTATGTAGCTGTTACATTGATACTTCAAGTATAATGTGTGTTGAATATATATATATTCACCCGTATAACTAATATCATCACTTTCAAAAAACTTTTTTTTCACCTGTCCATTTGGTATATAAATTCCCCACCTTTCCCTTCCCCAACCATCCGCTGACAGACTTTTTGTCACTGCGGATTAGATTCTGTAGTTTCATATCAATGGAGTTCCAGTGTGTACTCTTTCTTTAGCTGACGACTTTGCTACAGTGTTACGTTTTTGAGATCCATCCATGGTCATTGTCTGTAATAGCACGTGCTCCTTTTTGCAGCTGCGTAGTATTCTATTTCTACCAGTATTTAATTGCTTTTAAGGAGAGGAGGGAACTTTTCAAGACCATTGGGTTAACAACGTCCTGTCGCCATTTTCAATTTGCTGTAACAATTTCTAAGTGAACACACTGCTCTGTCACCAACGATCTACCATTGTGGCCATAGGAAAATTACTTGGGCCTTCCGCAGGACAATCCTGTAGGACAGTGTTACTGTTCCTTTGGGTTTCTGGGAGTTCCCATATTTCCTGGAGCGGGCTACCTCTTCTTCCTTCTGAGTGGGGTGAGTTTGAACTGCTGACTGTGGTTAGCAGTTCAGTGTGTCCTGGTAGCTCACCACAAAGACCACCAGGGCTTTGACTCTGTGACAGTGAGGGAAAACAACTGGCAAAACGGTTCACTATCTAATTCTAGAGCCCTAAAATGTTCTGATTTTCAGGTTAGATTTTTTTTTTAAAGGAGCCCTATAGGTAGTTTGGTAAGTAGGTCACTGTAATAGAACTTCAGAAAACTAATTTTACCTTTCTTGACGTAGGTCTTATTTATAAAACACAAGTTTAAATGAGAACTCTAAATGTGCTTTCAAAAGTAAAATTTTATCTTAAATGGTTCTAATTACATAAAAAATAGGGGCGCCTTATAATTTGGAGTGTGTCCGTTTTGTTTAGTTACTAAAAATTGTGAGCAAAGTGGCCCCATGATGTGGAGAGAGGAAAACTTAGGAGCCTGTGACAGTTGGAGGTGAACTGGCAGGCAGGACGTTGGCCTGATGGGTGGACGGTGTGGTATGGCATGCTGCCAGAGAGTAGGATTAATTTGGGAGGTAGGTGACCAAATGAAGACCTATCTCTTTTCCTTTGGGCAAATTTAATTTTGTTTTCCAATGACTGTTGTGTTTTGCTTGGCTAAGAAAAAACTACTGAGCTGGTTATAAATATTCTTCGGCACCTCAAAGGTCTTCACTTCCAGCAAATTGTAATCAAAGGAATTGAAGCTAAAATTGGAAGCTGCAGGACAGTCAAGTAAAAATTTTTAATGAAGTGGATTTGATGGATGTTTAATCTAACTAATCAAGCTCATGATAAATGTACTTTAGAATAACAAACATTTTGTACTGTGTAATAAGTGCATACACTCTAAAAGTCAGGAGAAACAGTTCATTAGACAAAAACAAAACAAAACCATTTTTCCTCCTAATACAATACTTGTTGTCTATCAAAGTTTTAAAACTCCATAACCAAATAATAAAGAAAATAAATGGAAGCAGCATTTTAAAGTTATTTTCACTGTTAGTGATGCAGAAATTAGAGAAAATATTGTGTTTAACTCTGATAATGAACAAACTCCTCATTCAAGTCTGTACATAATTCCTAAGAAACAAAATGAAAATCATTTATAATCTTTATCATTTAGGTTGACCACAATTCAGTTTGTGTGCACATAGTCTTTAAGTTTGTATGGGTGGGCACACATAAAAATTAGGGAAAATGGCTGTATTCGACCTAACCTATGTATCAAAACCATTATTGCACCAACATGTAAAGAGCCAAAGAGAACCTCTGTGTCTGGTAACATGGCCTGCAGGGTGGCTTAGTTAACAGCCAAGTCGGGTCTGCTAGCCGCCAAGCAAAAATTGGGAACAGGCAGACGTGGTAGACAGGAGGAAACATGGTGCCCTCTGGGTGTGCTTTACTTGCTCAGGAATTTGTGTTATTTTTAATCTTAAATTTCCATTTCTTATAGATTTTGACTACTGGGATTATGTTGTTCCTGAACCCAATCTCAGTGAGGTGATATTTGAGGAGACAACTTGCCAGAGTTTGGTTAAGATGCTGGAAAACTGTCTGTCCAAATCAAAGCAGACCAAACTTGGGTGCTCAAAGGTCCTTGTCCCCGAGAAACTGACCCAGAGAATTGCTCAAGATGTCCTGCGGCTTTCCTCCACGGAGCCCTGTGGCCTGCGAGGTTGTGTTTTGCACGTGAACTTGGAGATTGAAAATGTATGTAAAAAGCTGGATAGGATTGTGTGTGATTCTAGCGTGGTGCCAACTTTTGAGCTAACCCTGGTGTTTAAGCAAGAAAACTGCTCATGGACCAGCTTCGGGGACTTTTTCTTTAGGAGAGCGCGCTTCTCGTCTGGCCTCAGGAGAACTCTGATCCTCAGCTCAGGATTTCGACTTGTTAAGAAAAGGCTTTACTCATTGATTGGAACAACAGTCATTGAAGAGTGTTAAAAATGTTGCGCCCTTGTTATGATTGGATAATAAAACGATGCAGCTGCTCAGTGAAAGTCATTGGTAGTTTTCCTAGCATCAACCAGAAACCTCTTCTAGTTCATCTTCCTTTGGTATTTCACATTCTCAGCGATGCCAGTTCGAGGTTTGATTGGGATTCCAGAGAATGTATATCTGCCCATCTCACACTTTCTGCAGAATGGAATACGGACACAAAAGAACCACCCACTTTAATTTTATAGTTAACAACTGTTTCCAGAGAGTTTGGATAATAGAGTCGAAGTTCTGGAAGTGATCCTTTCAATCATGGAAACTTCATAAACAATATTTAGCCAGTAAAACTCTCCAGAAACCCATGCCACCAATTCCCTGCCCCTCCTCAAATTTGAAGGGCTCTTAAACAGTGTGGTAGAAAGAAGCAGCCAATCTTACATCGAATTTCACTCTGGGCATGAGTGCATTTTAAAAAGTCACAAAGAGAACAGAACTGTGTCTCTTTGTTTTGTCTTGTATCATCCCTACGATTCTGTTTTGAGGAGATTCTAAAAGCAGAGTGACACGACAGGACAGGGGGAAGCTGTCCTACATTCTGAGGTTATAAATCTTTCTTTATAAGCAGACTGCCCAGGAGAAGCTCAGAGATTTGAACTGCCAACCTTCAGGTGGGCAGATGATTTACCACTGCTACGAGGGCTCTTCCTCCTGACCACAGTATTGTTTTCAATGGTGTTCAATTGGTTTTCTAGTTCCCTAGCATTGAATTTTGTATTTTAACTCGAAAAATAGATAACGATGAACTGATTTTTTTCTCTTGCATGCGGTTGATCAGTGTTCTCTTGTGTGGGGAATAAAACTGAGAACGGGAAGTCAGTTCTGGGATCCAATTCCTTTTGGCTTCATTTGATAACCTAGGAGTTATGTTTGTTATATTACATATGCTTAACCTCGGGTGAGACCGCTCACCTCTTCAGTGTTATGTCATCTCTGGTCTTTTCTGGAAACAGATTTAAACTATCACTCAACCTGAATTTTCAAAGGACACAGCTACAGACAACAACTTCTAAAGCTTTGAAGATCTGTTTGACAGTACAGGCCAAAACAACCGCACTGCCATCGGCTCAGAAACCCTATCAGATCGAGTACAACGACCCAGTCAGTGTTCTGAGCCTGCAAATCTTTACAGGAGTAGAAAGCCTCATCACCTTCCACCCCTACCCCAAAGCTGGCAATTTCAAACTGCTGGTAGTAGCCCCAAGAGTAACCCACTGCACTACCCTGCTTGAAGTGAGTTCCCGAGTGAGAAATAATGGTCTAGGTATGACTGCACATGCGCGCCTTTCCTTTAACTCCATTTGGGGTGCTTTCCTCAATAAAGCCATAAATGCCTTTTGGTTTTTGCCCCCAACTCGCTACATCATTATTCATTTAATATAGTTAATTTAGTCTACAGATTATAAAGTTCCATTCAGCAAGGCCTTCACCCCCTTGCTGTGGGGCATCGACAAGGAGGCTAGTTTAGGTCTCCTCGTGGTGGTACCACTTTATCTGAGGTCACACGGTGGGGTTGCTCGAAGTGGATGTGAACCTGTCCCAACTCCCTTAGCAATTGTTCTAATAAGAAATTGAACTCTTCAATGTGTAGGGAGCTCAGCTTTGTAAGGCTGTGAGGCAGAATAAGTCACTTTTCCCCCCTTGATACTGCTTTAAAGTTAATTGTGTTTCTATAACTGCTTTAGAACCACTACCACTATAGTTGAGCCTTCTCGGGTATGGAGACAGAAACCTTGTTTTTGTTTTTATCCCCTAACAGTTAACTTGAACTCATTTTTTTATTGCTTAGCAAATGGTGATGGCTTATGGAGACTCAAATATTCCTGTTAAAGGAAATGAAAGTTTGTCTATTTTTGACAATAAAACATTTCTTTTTATGTCTCTTGTCTGCTTTGTACTTTGCTGAGCTTATGAAATGATCCTGCTAAAATACACGAGGATGAGCCATAAAGTATTGTTACTAGGGCTCTAGTTCAGACATGCATGGGTGTATTCCAAAGAAAATATGCTTGAACATGTCTCCACAATCCCTCGATGGCTGGGGACAAATGGTCTCAGGAATACATCTGTCTCCGTGTCCATAAGGAGTCTTCAACAAGAAGGTGCAATCTCAACAGTGGCTACCAGATAGATCTGCTGGACTAGTTAAATCCAAAACAGAGGTCAGCTCAAAAGGTCATGGGAACTGTTTGGGGAGGGATGCCAAGGAAGGCAGCTTGATAGACATTTTTCTGAAGGACAGAACAATTATGTCAGTGAGAAAAAAAGCCAGGAAAGAGAGTTGTGCAGGTAATGTTTTCCCATTATGACAATGGAGCTGCTTCTTAATGCAGGGCAGCGAGGTCTATCCCAGGAGAATTGGGTTGGGACTCATTACCTAAGCTACACTTGCCCCTTCAGACTTGTTTGTTCCCCAAAACTCAACATTTAAAGAACATGATTTGAGTCCCTCAAAAATGCCAGCACTCCTGCTGGCTGGGTTACAAATAGAAGAGCACAGAATTCTTTGAGGAAGGTTGAGAGAAATGGGAATACCACCCTTGGAGGTAATAAAGACCTAGATGGAGGATACCAGGGGACATAGTAACTACATTTTGATATTATTTTTTCCAAAATGTTTCCATTACTTTATACTGATATTTTTTCAATTAAAATCCTCTGAAGTACTTTGGAGAAACAGGCTCAAAATCACCCATGGTTTTGAAGCAGTCACACCGGTGGTCAAGATTTTGGGGTGTCACTGTGAGTCAGAGTCAACCTGAGGACAGCACCAACATGTGTTCTATGGTTGTTTGTTTTTTCAATCATTTTATTAGAGGCTCATACAACTCATCACAGTCCATACACACATCAATTGTGTCAAACACATTTGTACATTCATTGCCCTCATCATTCTCAAAACTTTTGTTCTCCACTTAAGCACCTGGCATCAGCTCCCCATTTTCCCCTCCCTCCTTCTTCCCTCCTCCCTTGTGAACCCTTGATAATTTATAAATTATTATTTTGTAATATCTTGCACTGTCCGACATGTCCCTTCACCCACTTTTCTGTTGTCCATCCCCCAGGGAGGAGGTCACATGTAGATCCTTGTAATCCATTACCCCTTTCCAACCTACCCTTCCTCCACCCTCCCAGTATTGCCACTCTCACCACTTGTCCAGAGGGATCCATCCATCCTGGATTCCCTGTGTTTCCAGTTCCTATCTGTACCAGTGTCTAGCCAGATTTATAAGGTAGAATTGGGATCATGATAGTGGGGCGGCGGGGAATGGGAGGAAGCATTTAGGAACTAGAGGAAAGTTGTATGTTGCATCCTTGCTACGCTGCACCCTGTCTGGCTTGTCTCCTCCCTGAGACCCTTCCATATGAGGGTGTCCAATTGGTGTTTGATGTTTTTATGTATCACAAAATTGGCTTATTTTCTTATTTTTTAATTAAAACTTTTAAAACACTAATTTTAATTTGTTTGGCAACCATATTGGGGAAATACTATTGTGCGAAGACTTTTTCAATGTTTTCTTAATGACCAAACACAGACTTATCAAATTGCCAGACCAGTGTAATTTTTTTCAGTATACTTTTATCAATATAGTCACTTTGAATAAAACGTATTTCTAATTCCACTGTTGTTAATTGGAACTTTTATTTTTTTCACCTGTCTTTTCTGTCTCTCCAAATTCATGATCCTTAACCGTATTTCTCAAACTAAATCACTCGCCATAAAGCTTGCTGTCTGCTATACACAAATCATCTCGTTTACTCCTCACAGTGACTCTGAAATGGGTAGTACTATCTCCATTTTATAGGTCAATAGCCAGACCCACAAAGGTCAAGTAACCTTCAGAAACTCCCTAAGGAAAGGGGAAGCTGCAAGGACTAGGTGCCCTCGAGTGGCTTCAGCGCCACCGCAGCCTTCTGCCCAGCCCCACACCATCCCCAACATTGTCCCTAAGCCGGAGCCCCTTGTTGAAGCCACTGTGCCTGGCCTTCTCTTTGAGGCCTTCCTCTCCTTTGCTTCTTCTCTACCCTACCTAACATGCTGTCCTTCTCCTGGGACTGGTCTCTCCTGACCACATGTCCGAAAGTAAGACGAAGTCTCACCATCCTTGCCGCTGAGGAGCACTGTGGCTGTCCTCCTTCCAAGACAGATCAGTTCAGTCGTCCCTGGTACTTTTCAATGGTCTTCCCCGGCACTGCAATGCAAGCGCATGGATTCTTCTTGCTTTCTGTATTCGCTACCCAGCTTTGGCATGCATATGAGGCAAATGAAAACCCCACGGCTCGTGGCGGGTGCACTTTAGCCCTCCAAGAACCCCCTTGCTTGTCCACACTCTAAAGAGGTCTTGGGCTGCAGGAAGAGGCAGGGTTTAATGCTGAGCCACCTCCAGAAACTGCATTCCGTTTACTTGCCACACCAATGCTGCTTCTGAACGTTCAGAGCAGCACAGAAGCCCACAGTATCCATGTCCCGGAAGACAGGAAAACGTGCCAGCCACGTGAGATGCAAATTTAGGGGGGGGGTGGAATTCTTAATGTGGTTTAGTTTCAGGCAGGAACAGGGACAAAAATGGGCAATTTGCCGTTCCTGGGCGCAGAGCTGTGCTTAGAACGAAACAACAACCCTGCCCAGATGGTAAAAGTGTGCACTTTACTCCCAGCGCCTTCATGCCTTTTCTGGGCAGGAGTTCTGGCTACATTTCACATACCTTTAGTGTCCACCGACAGAAAATATGCACATAGACACCTTCTATCTCAATGGAGAACAAATTGCTAGCTAGATACGACAATGACCTCCTGAGGAACAAATATCTTCTGTTGCCCAATAATAAAAATAGAGTCATGGTGAGTGGTGCAAGGGCTTAATTTGTTGAGCTGCCAGCCAAGAGTGGGGAGGTTTGAATCCATGTAGAGGGTCCCTAGACCAAAGACCTGCTTACAACCAGTCAGGCATTAAATAAACGACAGACTGCAGATCGACTCCGAACCCACGGGGTCAGCGTGAGTCAGAATCACCTGGCCAGCTGCAATTGGGATAATGGAAAAATTCCCCTATTTCCTAATCACAGATTCGAGCACCTGACTCTATTTTCCAACCACATTCTCTCTCCCCTCGTGGAGGCCACCGTTTCTTGCACCCATGACCCTCCCCTTTGCCACTAGCTGCAAGTGTAAGTAGGCTGTTCTTATTAGAGACCATCGCGCTGTTCAGGTTCATGGTGATCCCATGTACAAGAGAACAACCCACTGCCCAGCTCTCCACCATCCTCACAACTGCCGTTCCGTTTGCGCCCAGAGGTTCTGCCAAAGAATTGGCAAGTGCTCTGCATCCTGACGGTCACAGCTTGAAAGCCCTCTGCATGGCCGTTCTCCTCAGCAGCCAGAGCGTCCACAAATCAGAACTGACAGCAACCGCGTGTGCCTCTTCCAGTGTGCTTCCATGTTGTTTTCTGTTTTGTTTTTAGTTTCGAGAAGTTAAACACTATGATTTACATATGAGTCTAATGGGTATACATGGCACTCTGGACTTCACAACGGCAAGTTACACATTCCTTCAAAACATAAAATTTTTATGAAAATTGACTAGACTATTTAGAGAAGGAACAGCAGAAGCAAATGAGAGGATTTGTTTCTGATTTTAAAGAATACTAACAACACACCAACAAGGACTGCAAAAACCCACTTCAAAGTTGCTGCTAACTCCTATCACAGCACGTGGCAGGTGAGTGGCAGGTGGAGAGCGAAGAGCCGGAGCAGCTGGTCTGAGAGAGCCAGGGGCCCACTGGGCTGCTTACCTCACAGTTGCTCAGGGCCGGCTCCTGCTTAAGAGCTGCCATTGTTTACAGACTCCAAGTGCTCCCCGCCTGAACTTTCACGATCTGTCACAGAAAACAACACAACAAAAACAAAAAGCAAAGTAAGACAAAGATCTTGAATCAGTATTTTACAGAAAAGGAAATGTTCTTGGCCAATAAACATATAAAAAGATACTCAGTCTTACTATCCGTGAAAAGTTTATTTAAAGCTCAATGAGACACAAATGTACACACAGCTATATTGATATAAATTTTTTAATTAAGTCTGGATTTATCAGATATGGGGAGAAAATGTCAACATGCCTATAGGAGTACTCATTCATCCTGGCATTATTTCACATCAGCTAGCATGTTTCATTTCTAGTTATCAATCTAGTTCAACATAGCTCAAAATTGTTTGCTTATTGTGCATCTAAAGTAATTTTTAAATTTTATAAAGCTGTACCCTCTTCCATCTTTTAAAACTGCCACAAATCTTTAATTATAAGTTTAAAAAGTTGCAAATAATGTAACAGTCTAGTTCTCAGAATAAAAATGAAACTGTTGCATCATCTGGTTAAATGTTTCCAATGTAATGTAAATCGCATAGTAATTTAATACAATCTGTTTAGAAAACATTAACCACATTAAATATAAAAAGCATTAATCGATATCTTAATGAGATAGCTTCTTAAATTGGTTATTCGATCTGTGGATAAAACCTTTAACAACAAAACTACCATGGAGTTGCTTCTGAGTCGTAGTGACCGTACAGGGGAGGGCAGAGCTGTTCCCTAGTGTAGCCTGTTGAAGGACTCTTTCAGCATTACCGCACTCCTGTTGGTACTTACCTTGCTCACTACATCTTTGCCTCATTCCTCGCTCCAGCCTCGGTAGCGTGTCTATCATGTTCTCTGTCACTCAAAGGCAGAGATAGGCGTGTGAAAGTCGGGATGACTGCCCGGGAGGCTGTCTGGACCAGTGTCTGGAGAGTCATAGGACCGGGAAGATCACGGAGGCCTCATACATGCTATTACTGTTGTATCTGATTGCTACGGGTGGCATTCACATCTTGTGAGTCTCGTGATTTGTGTAATGTCTAGTACAAGGAAGGCGCGTGGCTCCTCCAAGCATGTATGCCAGGCTAAAAGTACAGAAGCTCTATGTGTTAAACTCACGAGTAAGACTGTACTAAGACAGCCTGCATTCTTGTCGAACTTTCCACAGCTATCACCTCATAAATAAATGTCTCTCTCTCTAACTTGATGTGGGTGAATTTGCTTCTACTGTTCTAGGGAACAGGGGCCCTGGGGCATCGTGAGTTATGCATTGGGCTGCCAACTGCAAGGCCAGAGAATTGAAACCACAAGCCACTGGGCTGGAGAAAGATGAGACTTTCTACTCCTACTCCTAGAAAAAGTTGTCTTCTTCAAAGACCCAGAGTAAAAAATCATATCAATGTGAATGAGGGGGCGTTCAGAGTGGAAACCCAAAGCCCATCTGTAGACAATTGGACATCCCCTTACAGAAGGGTCGCAAGGAAGAGACAAGCCAGTCAGGATGCAGTATAGCATGGAGGAAACATACAACTTTCCCCTAGTTCTGTATTCTCAACCTGTGGGTCACAACCCCGTTGGGGGTCAAATGACCCTTTCACAGGGGTCACCTTAGATCATCAGAAAATACATATTTCTGGTGGTCCTAGGAACTGAGACGTTGCTCCTCTATCCGTCTCCAGGAAGGTCTGCCCACATGAAGATACGCCCACATACACAGGGAGATCCAGAACAGATAAACTCTTTAGGTCCAATAATGAGAGTATTGATGCCACAAGGGTAAGGGAAGGTGGAGGGGAAGAAAGTAGGAATTGATCACAATGATCTACATGTATCCCCCTCCCTGGGGGATGGACAACAGAAAAGTGGATGAAGGGAAGACATAGGTCAGTGTAAGATTTGAAAAAAATAATAATCTATAAATTATCAAGGATTCGTGAGGGAAAGAGGAAGGGAGTGGGGAGGGGGGAGGGGAGAAATTGAGGAGCTGATACCAAGGACTCAAGTAGAAAGAAAATGTTTTGAAAATGATGATGGCAACAAATGCACAAATGTGGTTGACACAAGGGATGTATGTATGGATTGTGATAAGAGTTGTAGGAGCCCCCAGTAAAAAGATTAAAAAGAAAAAGACAGTCGCCGTCTCGGGAATCCACAGGGGGAGTTCTATTCACAGATGGTCGCTGTAAGTCAGAATTGACTGGATGGCAGTGAGTTTGGCTCGGGTTTGACTACAGGTCCCAGCCCTCTATAGGATAATAAGCAGGTTTCTGAGACGGAGTCTTGTAAGAGAGCAGACTGCCTCTTTATCTAGAGGAGCAGCCAGTAGAAACCACTGACCTTTAGGTGGAAAGTTCAATGCTTAACCCACTGAACCAACTGGGTATCTCCATCTACAGATAACTATTACTTTTGGCCAGAGTAGAGAGTTCAACATTTCATTTTCCATTTCATAATTCCCTAACGTGTATTTCTACAGATGTAAGTCTTCCTTACATTTGTCCTTCTTTCCTTTGGAACACCAGAGGAGAATGGTTCTCAACCTTCCTAATGCCATGACCCTGTAATACAGTTCCTCATCTGTGGTGACCCCTCAACCATCAAATTATTTTAGTGGCTACTTTATAACAGTCATTTTGCCACTGTTACGAATCAGGCGATCCCTGTGATAGGGTCATTTGACCCCCCACATGGGTCTTGACCCACAGGTTGACAACCACTGCCAGGGAAGAATCAATGTATTTGCACTGTGCTGGGGAAGAATATTGACAGTACCACAGACTGCCAAAAGGACAAATGGATCTGTCTTAGAAGACGTCCAGCCGCCATGCGCCTCGGAAGCACGGATGGCGAGACTGTGTCCCCACATTTTGGGCAGGTTAACAGGAGAGACTAAGTTCACTAAGCTCACTGCCGTCGAGTCATTTCTGACTCAGTGACCCTGTACGGTAAAGTGCAACTGCCCCTGGGGGCTTCCGAGACTGTAACTCTTCACAGGAGTAGAAAGCCTCATCTTTCTCCTGAGGAGCACCTGGTGGTTTTGAACTGCAGATCTTGTGAATCACAACCCAACGTGCAATCAATCACAACCTAGAAAAAGATACCATGCTTGGTGAAGTAGAGGGGCAGCAAAAAAGAAAGGAAGATCCTTGCCGGAAGGGATTGACACCGGGCTGCAACAATGGGCTCTAAGGTAACAATTGGGGGATGGAGCAGCACCAGGCCTTGTGCTTCCTGCTGATGTCGCTATGAGTTGTAACTGATGGGACAGCACCTGAGAACGAGGATATAGATGTAATCTCTGAGAAACTATGTACACGTAACTAAGGACATGCAGTTCTCTCGGGTTCTGAGCCCCCTCTTAGGGACAACAGGTACTTGTCCTTTAGTGTTATGTAAAGTTGCTCTCACTTCCAAATGATTGAACCAACCCCTGCTTGAAATATATTCTTCATCACAAATCGCTTTCATTTCCTGTGTGTGCTGCTCTTACCCAACTGAAATGGCTTGAAGCTTTTTCTTTTACTAAAGAAAAAGAAAAAAAAATTTAAACAGGAATAGATCTTATTCCTATCCCTGGGGTTATCTATAGATGAAAATAAAGATACAGTAATGACAATGTCATACATTATTAGAACTACTTTCAAAATATGTGAAAATCACATCAACATGAGCAGACATCATTGTAAATGATTTTAAATTGGCCGATATTTTTATTAGGTTTTCTTTCCATATCATTAGAATGAAAGAAAAATCCCCTCACTTGCATGAGGATTTGTTACCAAGTAATTAATTTGCTGTCTCAGTGTTACCTTTGAAGAATATTTCAAATGTCCCTTTGGTGCCCCAGACCTTTAGGCATCACAGGATGCCTGTATATGATATGATATGATATGATATGATGATATGATATGATATGACAGTAAGAGCAGTCAACAATATAAGGCTTATCTTCTGTAAGGGAGGGGAAGCAGATTGTTACAGATGAAGTGAGAAGTCAGAGGCGCTGCTGCATATCATAAAAGTTGTCAGGTAAATTTTAAGGAAAACTCAGTTGGGAAACAGGAGGGATTGGGAACTGGGTCCCATAAGCTATTTTTTTCTCCATATGCCTTGTGAAAACATTTATATATTCATTTCCTGGTGTTCGGACTGCTGTCTTGGATTCACACACATCAGAACTTTCCAAGAGTTCTTTGTTCTAGCATTTAGAAAAGTAGTGTGAAAATAAACCCCAACACCCCCTAGCCATCAAATGGGTAAATGAATTGTGTGTGCTCATGAACTAGAACCCTATAAATAAGAGGTGCAGGACGACGGGCCTGTGCGCAGTA
Source organism: Tenrec ecaudatus (assembly GCF_050624435.1). NCBI lineage: Eukaryota > Metazoa > Chordata > Mammalia > Afrosoricida > Tenrecidae > Tenrec > Tenrec ecaudatus. The sequence goes on from NC_134532.1 coordinate 121,713,889, forward strand.
TAAGACGCGGAAATCATCAATACCAGCTAACGTCATATGTGTCATCAAAGAGAAGCAGTTCCAGCCTTAGGGGTGAGCTAATTAAATGTGTGACCAAATATAGCAAGCTAATCTTTCCGTTAATAATTGTCTGTGACCTGCGAGTGATGTTATAAATGTCCAAGTGGCCCATGGCAACTAAAAGATCCCTTGCTCCTGCTGTAGAGCAATGAAAATGAAAGGAGTTTAAACTACAGTGGTCTGCATGAATCTTTGAGACATAATATTAAATATCTAAAAAGTTACAAATGAATGAACTGGTTATATTTTCATTCATATAGTAATTGAAACATAAAAATAGTGAATTTCTTATGTGTATAGATATGTGGTTGATTTTTTATTAAAAACGAAGGTTTATAAGCAAATATGGGAGAAGATTGGCTACATCTGGGGGAAGGAGGAAACCAGATGGGAATAATAAGGAATTCACAGAAAACAATCAAAGGTTATACTAATGACCTCTTCTCTTTAATTTGGATGTTAGTATATGTCTGTTAAGTCCTTTGTGCTTTATTTTTATATTATGAACCTCTTTGTATTTACCTTCTATTTAATAAAACTGACCCTTTCCTAGAAGTATGTGTGACAGAGAACACACCAAACCTACAGTTTGGGGAGAGGGGCCAGCATGCCACGCCCACTTGGAAGCAAACCAAGAAGGAAAAAGAAAAAGGGACAGTCTAGACCCTATACTGGCACACCAAGCCTGAAGGGTGACACTCCTGCACAGAGCTACTAAGGTCCAGAGAGGCCAGTAGGGCCAACAACTCAAGACATGTCCCCTCGCTGGAGCACACCACGACAGAGGACAATACTGGGGTCAGTCAGCGGGGAGTTAGTCTGAATGCCCCTGCAGCAGGGCAAACCAAGAAGGGAACATAACAGATCAGCCACTGGAGCACAGCAAAACCACAAAGTCCCTACAGAGCCCCCAAAACAGACTTCAGGCTACGAGGGGCAGCTCCCAGAATTCCCCCGGGAATACAGGTCAGTGGACACACCTGGAATTATATATATATGTTTTTTACCTTTTCTTTTCAATTTTTTGTTTTCTTCTTGTTTGATCTCTGTTATTATTGGTTTGCCTACGTATATAAAATAGGCATGCGAAGAAAACTTTAGGAGAAAGCAACCTACCCATGGTCCCAGAGAGACTTGGGGGAGAAGGAGGCAGGGGAATAAGCAGGAAGCAAACAACCTCATAGACAGGAAAGAACTAGGGAATTAAAATAAACCACAAAGAGGATTTAGAGATCCTCGGGGGGTTGGAGCAAGAGCAATCTAGTGAGAGGAATGACTAGGAGGTGGAATTACTAGTAGGGTGAGCATGATGGTGGGGCAGGAGAAAGGTAAAAGGAAACACAGGAAAGATCTAGGAAGCAAAGCTATGGATAGAGGTATAAGCATAGGTCTGTGTATATATGCAAATACACTTGTGGTGGTTGCATACTCTGGTATCCATTTGGGACTTGAGAGGATTAAGAGTGAAGAGATGGAGTCTAGTTTGTCAATCAGATCATAGCCAATGAGGCCTCTGTGTGGGCGTGGCCTTCTGGGAATTCTGGGAACTCTAGTGTTCCTTCTTGGAGGCAGGAGTCTCACTTCCTTGGGAAGTCTCTACTGACAACACTCACTCCCAGAGAGACATTCTTGTTGTGAAACCACATGTAGACAGACTGATGGCGGTCAGTGCCTCAGACTTAAAGGAATCAGGTGGAGACCCCGGCCAGCACTGAGATGCCTCTACCACCACTGGATCCACAAGACTTTGTACCCTGGCCTGTGATCTTCCTGCATTAGGTGTCATTGCATGTGTTTTATGAGTCAGAAGAGGACTTTACAGATTGGTATGGGACATATGGGTTAATATCAGATTTATGGACTTGATCTGGACTGGGCTGGGATGTTTTCTCAATGTTCAATTGCTCTTGTATATAAACCTCCTTCTTATACACATATGAGTGTCCCTATATTTGTTTCTCTAGTCCATCCAGACTGACACAACATTATTTCATTAAAAATATAAGTATTGGCCTAGGTACTTATATTTATATGGCAATACACTGAGGTCGTGGATGAACTTCAGGCCTCTGTTCATACCCTCTTTCAATGTAAGAACACTTTGTTCTAACAAACTGGCATTCTGTGATGCTCACCCACCCAGCACGATCACTGAAGACAAAATAGGTACCACAAGTAAATGTGGTGAAAAAAGCAGATGGTGCCCAGCTAGCAAAACATATATTATCTGGGTCCTTAATGGATTGAAGCAAAACAAGTGGCCATCTAGCAGAGAAGCAACAAGTCCATATGGAGGCCAGCCTGTGAGATCATGAGATGAGGGGTTGACAGGATTGGGTAACAGGCATCAGAAGACTGAAAACAAACAAACAAACAAAACAAAGCATATTGTTGAGAACAAGGTAGGCCAGAACAGAGATCCAAAACCCATCTGTACACAGTGGGACATCCCCTCATAGAAGGGTCACAAGAAAGGTAGTCAACCAGGGTGCAGTATAGCACCGAAGGAACACACATTCCTCTGGTTCCTTCAGCCTTCCTCACCCCCCACTATCATGACCCCAGAGCTGCCTCTCACTTCGGACCAGACCAGAGCATGTACACAGATACAGGTAAGAGATAAGAATTCAGATCACATGCAATCCAGGAACAGGAATAGGAGTAGCTATATCAGAAGGGTAGGGGAAAGGTGAGGAGAGGTGGGGAGAAAGGGAGAACCAATCTCAACGATTGACACATAACCACCACCACCACCCCTCCAGGGGGATGAACAACAGAAAACGAGGGGGAAGGGAGACATTGATAGGTGTAAGATATGAAAATAGTAATAATTTATCAGGAGTCATGAGGGTGGGAGGAGGGGGAGGGAAGGAAAAAAGTAGAGCTGGTACCAAAGGCTCAATAGAAAGTAAATGTCTAGAAAATAATGATGGCAACATATGTACAAATATGCTTGATACAATTGATGTATGGATTATTATAAGAGCTGTAAAAGGCCCCAATAAAGTTACTTTTGTAAAGAGTTACAGTCTCAGAAACCCACAGGGGCAGTTCTACCTTACAGGGTTACTATGTATCAAAATCAACTCTAGGGCAGTAGACAGATCTTTTCAAGGATGTTTATATGCTGAAAATCATTGAAAAATAGGCAAGCATGCCTAAGGCCCATTAAAAATAATTCAGCTTCCCTAAACTCAAGGTTTCTCTCTTATCATGCAATCTACAGGGACACATCTGGGCTTATTTGCTGCCCTTACCATTAGCAGCCCAAATACATTACCTGCTGGGCCACCATGGTAGTCTGGAGCAAATGGCAAGAACTGCCTCATTTGTAAGATATGCGGAGCACAAGAGACCCAGAGAGAATTGTCTCCCAACAGCGAATTATAGGACCTAGGTCTTTCATCAGCTATTGCAAAGCAAGTAGAATAAATAAATGGAATTTCTATGTTTCCTATATCTCTAGATCTGAACATAGATATTTCACTCATATTTTACACTGCATCCTCTTTTGAATTTTTATCAAGATTTTAGCAGCCATGTTATCAGCATATAACCTTTAAAAAATGCTGAAAAGCAAAAAAATTTCATCTACTCCTCAGGAGCAAATTCTCATGCTGACTTCTCAGAGCAGCCCAGTCCTTGGAAACTTCCTTTGAAGATAATAACCTTTGAAACAGCCCATTAAGTGTAAGTAGTAGGTCACTGTAGACTGGCTGGTTTATAATGATTACATTTTATTAAAAAATTTCATTCTTCAAGAACAACGTTCAGGCTTGACTTATCCAACATCCATTCCAACACAATTCTAACATGGCTCCTTTTACTGAAATTCGGTGGCTTGTATTCTAACACTGAGAAGCATTTGTTACTCAGAAAGGCAGACTACAAGGGATTTGTGGTTATTGAGAGAGCCCGAGAGTCAGGCTGAGAAACGCACAGGAGCAGTCCTACCCTGCCCTGCAGCATTGTACTGAGTTTGCAGTGACTTGCTGGCTATATGTGTAGTTTGGTTTTTGAGTAGCACTCTAGGTTAGTGTGGTAGTTATATAATTGTTTGTCAATTTGAGAGGAATAAGAGTGAAGGAGTGGGTGGAATCTAGCCTGTCAATCAAGTGAAAGCCAATGAGGTCTCTGTGTGGGCATGGGTTTCTCCTGAAGATTCTGAGAACTCTGATATTCCTCCTTGGAGGTGAAAGACACTCTCTTGCTCTCTCTTGGCTCACTCCCTGGGAGACACTGGAGCTGATAAGACACATGAGCTACAACTAATGCCCAAAGCTGGAGATCCCTGCTAGTCCTGAGATGCTTACCCCACTGGATCCACAAGACTTCCCACTCATTGTCCTGTGATCTTCCTGCATTCAGCATCATTGCATGTGTTGCATAATTCTGAAATGGACTTTATAGATTGGTATCAGACATAAGAGCTAATATTGGACTTATGGACCTGATCTGGACTGGGCTGGGGTGTTTTCTCAATATTCAATTGCTCTCGTATATAAAGCTCTTTCTTATACACATATGAGTGTCTGTGTATTTGTTTCTCTAGTCTACCCAGACTAACACAGTTAAGCACTGGATTGGGCTAACCACAAGACCAGCCATTCATGTCAACCGCTCCTTCTTAGAAGAAAGAAAGGAGAGGCTGTCTGCTCTGGTAGATATTTTCATCCCACAAAGATTTGCACTCATAGGGTTATTTTGAGTCGGAATTAACTTGGTGGCAGAGATCATGGTTACAGCTGAGCAAAAGAATGATATAGTTTGAGGTTTATGTATAAGGAGTCGGTGCAACACTCTGGCTAGAGCTCAGATTTAGTGAAGGAATGGGTCTTAATGCTTTTTTTCTGCCTCAACATATGAAGAAGCTTAAAAAATTTCATGTAAAAATGGTAATGATGGATAATAGAAAATTTCCATGAATTTTTTTGAAGTCCACTCCTATATGCCAGATGCTAGGTTACATGTGGACTGCTAACTGTAATGCCAGCAATTTGACTGGACCAGCTGCTCCGATGGAGAAAAATGAGACTATCTCTTTCTTTAACAATAAAGCCTTAGAAGCCCTAGTTGGTAATTTTGCTCCATCCTATAGGGTTGCTAGATCCATACTTTATACATTCCAAGTTCCATGTATTAGATCTTTGTGGCTGTTTCTTCTTACCTTACGTTGTGCCCCATCAGCAAATTAAGATCTCAAAGCCTCCATGCTCACAAGCTTTAATCCACTCACATCACCATGGTCGATGCTACGGTGAGAAAGGAATGCCTCCTCAGTCACATCTCCAAAAAGATGACACAACCTTGCTTGCTGAAAGTGAGGAGGACTTAAAGCACTTGTTGATGAGATCAAGGATTACAGCCTGTAGCATGGATTATGACTCAATTTAAAGAAGGTCAAAATCATCACAACTGGGCTAATAGGCAAGATAATGATAAATGGAGAAAAGTTTGAGGCCAAGAATTTTGTCTTGGTTGGATCCACAATCAATGCTCATGGGAGCAGCAGTCAAGAGATTAAACAATGAATTCCATTAAGTAAAGCTGCTGCATAAGACCACTTAAAAGCATGAAAAGCAAGGCGTTTACTTTAAAGACTAAGTGCGTTTGACTCAAGCCATGGTACTATCAATTACTTCAATTCAATGCATTTGAATTATGGTACTGGTAAAGTATATTCAACATTTCATGGAAGGCCAAAAGGACAAATAAGTCTGTCTTGGAAGAAGTATGGCTAGCGTTCTCCTTAGATGCAAGGATGGCAAGACTTTGTCTCACATATTTAGGACACATTGTCAGAAGAAACCAGCCCCTGAAAGAAGGACGCCATGCTTGGTAAAGTAGAGTGGCAGACAAAAAGAGGAAGGTCCTCACCAAGTTGGATCGTGCAGTGGCTGCAACAAGGGAATCAAACATAAGAACAATTGTGAGGATGGCATAGGACCAGCCACTGTTTGGGGTCACTGTGAGCCAGAACCTACTTCGTGGCACCTACCAAGAAGAGCAATAGGGTTACCATGAATCAGAATTGGCCACATGGCAGGTTTTGCTATTGTTTCTATTATTTGTTGGTTTTTAGTATGATAAATATCCAAAGCATATCCAGTGTGATAAGTGTATTCTTTGACTTTCATTTTAACTACACCCTTTTCTCTCTCCTTCAAAGGAGATCAGTAAGCAAATAAGTAGAAGTGATATTTTACAAATAAAATTATTAGCAAAATATTGAGTTAGCAGTTAATGAAGAAAACTGTGCCCTTGCCACAAAGGAGATTTTCACACACACACACACACACACACACACACACACAAAGAGCTAAAGAATTCTTGGTTGGTGTTATTGTTTGGCCAAACTGAAGAAAATAAAAACAAGTCCATGAGAGCAAACTAGGACGTTGAGTCTTTGCCACCTGAGATTGGAGAGCAGCTAAAGAAGAGATTTGATTAACTGAACGCTAATGAGAGCACGTCCGATGAGCGGAGGGAGTACATCAAGAAGACTCTTCATGAAGAAAAGAAAAAGGCATTAAAAAGACAGGAAAGAAAGAAAGATCACAGTGGATGCCAGGAGATAATCTGAAAGTTGCTCTTAATCTTAGAGCAGCTAAGCCAAATGGGAAAATAAATGATGGCATCAAAGAACGGAAAAGAAAATTTCAAAGGGAAGCCAGATGTGTTAGTCTGGGTAGAATAGAGAAACTAATTCATAGACACTCGTGTGTGTATAAGAAAGAGCTTTATATACAAGAGCAATTGAATATTAAGAAAACACCCCAGCCCAGTCCAGATTGGGTCCATAAATCTGATATTAGCCCATATGTCTTATACCAATCTATAAAGTCCTCTTCAGATTCACGCAACAGATGCAATGACACTGAATGCAGGATGATCACAGACAACTGAGTGGAAAGTCTTGTGGATTCAGTGGTGTTGTAAGCATCTCAGGGCTGGCAGGGTTCTCCACGTGGCTCCTTCAGCTTCAGAGCTCTAGCGTAGCTCCATGTGTCTTGTCAACAGGAATGCCTCGCAGGGAGAGTGTTTCTGTCCTGCCTCCAGTAAGCTATTAATCTCCTTAGCTCCTCTCCAAATGAGGTCATCAAGTTGAGACCTGATTGACAGGATAAACTCCACCCCTTCACTTTTAATGGTTTCAAGTTGGCAACAGATTATTTAACTACAACACTAGAGCAGAAAGTCCTATAGTGAAATGTGCAGAGACCTAGAATTAGAAAAACAAAAGGGAACACCATGCTTAACATATATGAAACTGAAAGAAAGCAATAAAAAATTCAATCCTCAAGTTGCAATAATAAGGAATGCTATGGGCAAAATATTAAATGATTCAGCAAACCTCAAAAGAAGATAAAAACACACTAACTGTACAAAAAAATCCCATAATTTCAAGAGGCAGCATAAGAACTAATGGTGCTGAAGTTCAAACTGAAACGACAGCATTAACTAAAAACAAGCCCGCAGAAACTGAGGGAACACCAATTGAAATATTTCAAGAAGCTGATGAAGCACTGGAGGCACTTGACTGTGCCAGGAAACTTAGAAGACAGCTACATGGTTACTTCACCAGAAGAGATCCATATTTGTACCCATTCCAAAGAAAGGTGACCCAACCGAATGTTCAAACTATAGAACAATATCATTGATATCACATGCAAGTACAATTTTGCTGAAGATCATCCACTAATGATTAGAGCAGTACATTGACAGGGAGCTGCCAGAGATGCAGGCTGGATTCAGGAGAGGACATTGAACAAGGGATACTAAAGCTGATGCCAATAGCAATGACTTGTGATAAACAGATGACACAAGCTTGCTCTGCTGAAAATGAGGAGGATTTGATACACTTGCTGATTAATGTAAAAAATTGAAGCCTCAGCATGGATTACAACTCAATGTAAAGAAGACCAAGATCCTCACAACTGGACAAATAATAAAAACCATGATGAATCATGATAAAAGGAGAAAAGATTGAAGTTGTCTAGGATTTCTGTCTTACTTAGATCCACAATCCGTGCTAATGGAGGCAGCAGTTAAGAGATCAAAAGACATGTTGCATTAGGCAAATACGCTCTCCAAGAGTAATGGAAAACAAGGGTCTTTGTTACTTTGAGGACCAAGTTACCCCTGAGTCAAGCCAGGGTATCTTCCCTTGTCTCATACATGCCTGTGAAATTTGGACCTTGAATAAAGAAGCCTGGAGAAGAATTGATGCACTTGACCTTTGGTGCGAGAGAAGAATATTGAGAGTGCTGAGGACTGCTGAAAGAACAAACCGGTCTACCTGGGAAGAACCGTGGCCAGAAAGGATGGCAAGTCTTCATGTTACATCTGTTGGACATACTATCAGGACAGTCCAGCCCCTAGGGGACAACATGACTGGTAATGTGGAGGGAAAGCAAAAGCAAGACAGGCCCTCAGGAGATGGATTGACACGGGGGCTGCAGCGCCGGGCTGGGGTGTCGGAACCGTTGTCAGAATGGCACCGGAAAGGGCAGCAGTGCCGTCGGATGTGCACTGCGTCCCGATGGCTTGGCAGTGCCTGGAGAGCAGCCAGCAACAACAGTCTATTTAAAAACGATGAGCAGATAAGGCTTAAAAACTGAGCTCTCTGCTATTGACCACAGAGTCTTCAAAACAGATGAACTCGGGAAGTTTGAAAAGAGTTCTGATAAAAAATATAATCAGATAAATATTTTAAAATCCAGTGAAGTCTTATTAATACTAGAAAGAACTTCTTGAGGCAAGAAATATCATTGGAGTTACAGTGAACCAACATATTTTATTTGAAGAATTTATTTATTTAAATAATTTAAAATTTATAAATTTTATCTATATATAGTGTATATATAAATTTAAATAAATTAAAATTTTATTTAAAGAATTTCCTAAGAAGATACAACAGTCCTGTATTTCTTAGCCGTTCGACTTCTCACAGATATCCCGATTCTTCTCTTGGGCACAGGAGAGGACTGCATCTCCTGACAACCCTTTGAGATGGGAATGGTCAGGTGAAATTCTTTGTTCAAAGACAGGTGAGACCAGAAGTGACAAGATGGAGCATCTCTCTGTTTGAGTCACTGCGTAAGAAAAATCAGCCCAGTTCTTCTCTACCAATTCAATTTGGAGATTATAAAAGTTCAAATTTCTGTCAATTTGGCAGGTCCAGGATTCTCAGTGGTTTGACAGTTAAATGTTATTAATTCCCATGGTGAGATCTTGCATAATGTAATCACTTTCATTAGATCTGATAAGAGCAGCCAATCAACTGAAAGGAATTTTCCTCAGGGTGTGGCCTGCTTCAAATACACGAAAGTAGAAACTATGGAAACGGGTGCTTTGGGGGCTTCTTCTGAGTCTTGCTCAGTCACCAAGATTAGATGGATCCTTTACCTAGCTCATCATCTGACCTCTAGTTCTTTAGACCTGAGTCAGTGGCCTGCCATATGGCCTGGTGGTCCTGGAAATTGTTAGCAGCCTAACATATTAGCTGATGGCCTTGAGTGTGGGTCTCTGTAGCCAGAAACCTGCCATTTGCCCTGCTGTTCTTGGGTTCATTAGTTGTTTGGCTGCCATCCTGAGAGCTGATCAATTTGTGAGCTATTTCCTTGATAGAAACCTCCCGCTCTCAATATATATATATATATATAATGTTGATTTTGTCTCTCTAGGGAACCCAGCCTAAGGATGTGGTAGTAAATATGAGTAAGAAATACTTATCTGAACACACTGAGATTATAGGGAATTAGCGTACTTCAGCATAATCTGGTCATCATGATTAATAAATTGAGTGTCCAATAAAATAACAAATCAAACAATCAACTGCACGTTCACAAAATTAGAAAAAAATTGAATATCTTAATATAGTATGGATGAGATTCCTATTCTTTTCTTAGTAATTAATAATTAGAAATCTAAAAAATATGGAGAGGTTAAAGATTTGAATGACAATATAACAGCCTATATTTAATTACCATATATATGCTTATAACTCTAAACTCCAACATAGGAAATGCACATTATATTTTTGCATACATCAAGATTTCCAAAAATATGTCACATTTTAGAAAACACATAAAAAGCTTTTAGTCAGCAAAGACTAGCGAAATACATAATTACAAAAGAACCCTCATGTTAGGGATTCAAAGCAAGGTTCTGCCCCTCAAGCAGAAGGATCTGTGTGCGAATACCCATAGGTTCCAGGGTACAGGCAGTGGTCCATTATCAGACGGGTTGTCTGGGCTTCCCACGCCTGCCCTCCTATGAGCCAACACATTCTCAGTCATGGGAGGCCTCCCCGCAGCCCGTGAGCAGTGCCCAGACTCCCGTGTTCCACCTAGAAAGTGAGGAGACTTGCGCAGTGTCACCCAACAACAGATGGCAGAGTAAGCCTTTCTTATTGCCATGCCCTGTCCTCAGCTATGGGTCTGCACAAAACCCCAGTGCCCAGACAGGGCCAACTGGAGGCTTAGCTATCTACATGCCCCCACCACTTGAAAGGGCCTCCATCGACTCAGTTACTAGGGTTTAGCTTCAGGTAGGCGTTAGTAGAGCAGCTCAGGCCTGTTAGTTGTTTGGCAGAAAGTCAGTCACCTTGTCAGATACCACATGTCAGCTGAGCCCTGGGTTAGCAGGTTAACCATACCATGAATCCCTGACCAATCTCTCCTACTACAGGTCTAGAAGCCTCCAGGCCCACACCAGCCTCAGTCAGGACATGATCTGGGCATGCCTCTAAGCCCGCAGGCCCACCAGAATCAGGCCTAGCCACCATCAACCGTGATGGGACACATTAATTTCTGATTCTTGTTTTATGTGTCCCTGAAACAACCACACAAAAAACACATATACATTTAGACATGTAAACACATTCAGGAGTCTAATTAATAATTAGATAAAACTTAGAATTAAATGGTGATAAAAATGTTACATGGTGTTATGGATTGAATTGTGCTCCCAAAAATATGTGTTGTAATTCTTAACCTCTATGCCCTTGGCACTCTGAATTCAGACTGCTGGTCTCCTAAAGAGTGTGAATCAATGCTCTGTTTCTTAAAATCATCTACTCATATTTATGTTATAGCAGAGCGATAGACATCTAAAATACAACAAAGAAATGCATATGCTTAAATCCTATATGAGAGGATAAAACTAAAATTAATTATCTAAATATCTAACCAATCAAACAAAGCCTTCCGCCATTGAGTCAGTTCCAATTACCAGCATCCCTATGTGGGCTTTCCTGGGTTGTAACACTTCACAGGAGCAGGTGGCCTCATATTTCTTCCATAGAGCAGTGGGCGGTTTTGAACTGCCAACCTTGCAGTTAACAATCCCATGCCTAGCTCATCATGCCATGGACCTCCAAATTTCACAGTCACTGCGACTGAGTAGATTCCCACTCAGAGTGACCCTATAGAACAGGACAGAACTGCCTCTTCCCAGGAGTAGAAAGCCTCATCTTTCTCACAGTGCCACCAGGGCTCCTTAGAGCTAACTAAAGAAGTTAGAAAAGGAAATAGAGAAATCCCAAAAACTAGAAGGAAAAAATGATAAGAATATAATCTAAAAATAATTAAAATACATAAAAATAGTGATGATCACAAAAAAATTTTTAATCTGATTTTTATTTTCATGTGTGTGTGTGTGTGTGTGTGTGTGTGTGTGTGTGTGTGTGTGTGTGTGTGTGTGTGTTTAGCCAAACAGCATACAGGTCAATTAGGTAAAAAGTAACATTATGGTGGTACCTACGCCTTAGAATAATCAACTACGTGAGACCAAAGAGCAGCATTTGCTCAAGAACAACGTTCAGAAAGCAGATAGAATTATCAAAGGAAGAATGGAAACACAGGGGGTTGCGGTCAATGACATGAAGTAAATGGAAAGCTGATTTTCTCTGTAAGCCTTTGGGAAATTCCCAATACACTGTTTTAAAAATTAATCATGAAGCTAATATTTTTTCATTCATATTTTTGAAAATCTGTTGTAAAAGTAGCATGGTGGAGGGATATGACTTCCTCAAACTTCCTAAATGGGAAGGGAAATCCAGATCAACAGCCCCAGACTGACTCCTCTGATCCGTCTTAGAAGAACAGAATGCTCCATAGAGGCAACGAAGATGAGATTTCACTTGTGTGTGTTTTGGACATATTGTCAGGAGAGACCAGTCCCTCGATAAAGTCCACGGGCAGTAAAAAAGAGGAAGACCCGGGACAAGATGGATTGACATAGTGGCTGCAACGATGAGCTTAACCATAGACACATTTGTGAAGAGAGGCACAGGACCGGGCATAGATAGGGTCTGTCGTTCACAGACAGAGTTGCTGTGAGTCAGAATTCACTGGTGGGCACCTAACAACAACACCCAGTCATCCCAGTGCTCATGGACAGTGTGTTGTCCTGTGTTGCCTTTTCGTGATGCTGGGAGCTACATCATCTGCATTTCAAATACCAGTAGGGTTACTCGTAGTAGACAGATCTCAACAAAGCTTCTATACCAAGGAGGAAGAAGCAAGAAGAGGACCACTTCTGAAAAAGTATCCATTGAAATCAGTATGACTAGATGCAGAACACTATCAGATAGAGTGCCTAATGAGGAGCCCCTCCGGCTGAAAGACACTCAAAATGGAACTGGGGAAGCTGACTCATCAAAGTATAACATACTGGTCCTGGAGGAAGGGCATCATACTTGGTAAGGCGGAAGGTCAGCAAATACCGATCACACTGATCTACGTATAATCCCCTCCCTTGGGGACGGACAACAGAAAAGTGAGTGAAGGAAGACTTCGGATGGGGTAAGACATGACAAAATAATAATTTATAAATTATCAAGGGTTCATGAGGGAGGGAGGGTGGAGGAGGGAAGGGGGAAAATGAGGATCTGAGACCAAGGGCTCAGGTAGAAAGAAAATGTTTTGAGAATGATGATGGCAACAAATGTACAAATGTGCTTGACACAATGGATGGATGGATGGATAGATTGTGATAAGAGTCATACAAGCCCCCAGTAAAATGATTAAAAAGAGAAAAGACCATCAGCAAGAGTGATTTATGCAGTGACTACAATTACAAGGATGACCCAGGATTGAGCAATGTTTGTTCTGGTGTGCCAAGGGTCAGTGTGAGTCAGAAGAGACTTGATGGCATCTCACAACTAACAATATCCAGTCACTTTTTAGGGATCACAAAGATGATGGCTAGGAGGGTCTTATTAAATAATTCAGTGCACTTCCACTATAAATAATGCAAAAAATATTTGAGGCAAATGAGTAAGAAAAAAGAGAAAGCATAAGTGAATAATCTTAACAAGAATAAAGATATAAATGCAGATGCCATATGAAAAGTTAAGTGTATGTTATTAGTATTATATAGTTTGTGAATCCATATATCTGTAAAACCATTGTAAAATCATGCATGTAAAAAATAAGCACTAACTTCAGTATTCTGAGTAATAATTATTCCAAGAGGGAACATGAAATGAGATCTGAAGGAACTGTCCAGGGACAGTCAACTGTGTCTCTAATGAGTTACTAATAAATGATTAATCAAAAACTATAACTATATAAAATAAGGCTGGAAAATTGTTCAACTGGTACACAGATATTTATTTTTTATGTGTCTTTGTTTTAATGTGTTTAAATATTTTATAATATTTTAAAGGAGCCGGTATTTAATGGGAAAATTTAATCAAGGGAGAGTGTTGCACAGAGAAAGACCAAGCCAGATTTGCAATCCCTCTGAGCTCTTTGAAGGCCCAGCAGAGACTTGGGTTTTCATCGTTGTCAATATGGAATAGCCATTGGCCACATTCTTGAAGAAGGGTGATCCCTGTGTGCTAGACTGTGAAGGGCACTGGGATGCCACTCTACAAAATGTGCACTTTGTTGATAGGTAGTTGAGCAATGTTTGTGAGCAATGAAGTGCTACTCTAACAGAATGTTTGGAAAATAAATCGGAAAGTATTGTAGATAATAAGCTAGAGGAAATCAACAATCAGGAGCAAGGGCATCAGGGAAGCCCCGACTAAAGTAGCTTACATGGCTGGTGGGAAGAGTCGAAACTAAAGAAACCAGGTGAATTTTTAAAATAATAATAATAATTCAAGAGTTATTACAAGGAAAATGACATGGCTTTTAGTGGACAAGCTTACGTAAACAAAAAAAGGAGGGTATCAGTAAACTTCTGGTATTTAGGCTTGATTAATTAATGTAGGTGATATCGTCACCCAGATGGTTAATGGAAGTATTTCTACATGTTTAAACAAGATTAACAGATCTTACTTTGGACATATTTGTAAGATAGAATTCCCCAGCAGTAGTCTCTGAAATGCAGGATGGAAAATAAGCAATGTATTGGAGAACCCTCTGTAGATCATACGCCGGAGGAGAAAGAGAGGTTGGATTGAGCCAAGGAAATAGTTGACCTGAAATACAGTACCAAAAAAACAGTAACAAAACCCGACCTCAAATGATCCCTTCGGGAATTCTAGAGTTGGATCACCTTCAGACGGATACCCTCTCCAGAGACAAGAGGAGGGTCCTCTATGGACCCTCACCATTCCTCGTTGACCAGACATTGAGAAAGGACTGGTCCTCAGTAGGGTTTTGTGCCATTAGACCACCACTTCTCTTCATTTGAAGGCACGTCCTCAAGTGTTGACTCCTGTGTGAGTACTTAGTCATCATCATTCTGGTTATGCTGGCCTCATGTGAAGAGGGCATCTGGGTGACACATGGCGGCACCCATCCCAGGAGTTTCTCTTTGGTCACTTGGATCTTTTGGAAGGCCACTCACAAGTCTGTTGGAAACACACATTTGAAAACTGCAGCCATGACCCTTAGGCACATCCATTGTTCCAGGGGCTCCATGGTGAGGTGGACCTACACCAACCAATGTGTTACTTAAGGGGTCTAGATGCTTACATTCCTGATTATCAATGTCAATTCAGATCCCATATTCAATTCTGATCTCAAAATGTTTATATGTTTATATATTCTTCTTTTCTGTGGTACAGGCACCCATGTAAATGTCAAAAGGTTACTTTGGAGAATGATTGGGAAAATTATTGTTGTATACACTTGTGGGAGTTGCATAATTTCTTTGTAAGATCATTGTATTGGGGATTCTTACAGCTCTTATAACAATCCATACATCATTTTTATCAAGTATATTTGTATATATGAGACCACATCATTTTCTAAACATTCACTTTCTATTTGAGCCCTTAGTATCAGCTCCTCTTTTTTACCCTCCTTCTGCCATCCTCCCACCCTTATGAACTCTTGATAAATTATAAATTGTTATTATTTTCATATTTTACACCAACAGCTGTCTCTCTTCATCCATGTTTCTGTTGTTCATCCTCTGGTGGTGGGAGGTGGGGTGGTAATGTGTTCCCTGCCTCCCTTTCTCCCACCACCTTCCCCCTCCCCTCCTGGCCTGGCTACTCCCATTTCTGTTCTTGCAGGGTTTACCTGACCTGGATCCGTGTGTCCTGAGCTATTATCTGTACCTGTGAACATGCCCCAATCTAGCCAGAACTGAAAGGTAGGACTGAGGTCATGATAGTGGGATGTGAGGAAGCCTCAAAAAAAACAATTATTGTGTGTTTCATTGGTATTATACTGGTTGACTCATCCCTTCCTTGTGACCCTTCTATGAGGGGATGTCCTACTGTCTACAGATGGGTTTGGGGGTCTCTGCTCCGACTTCGTTTATTCTCAACAATAGGGTTTTTTTTGGTATGTTTCTTTGTTTGTTTGTTTTTGGTCTTCTGGTTTCTGTTACCTGATTCCGTGGAAACCTCATGATCGTACAGGTTGCTGTGTTTCTTCCATGTGGGCTTGTTGCTTCTCTGCTAGATGGCCACTTGTTGGATTTCAAGCCTTTAAGACCCCAGATGCTACATCTTTTGATAGCCAGGCACCATCAGCTCTCTTCACCAAATTTGCTTATTCACCCATTTTGTCTTCAGCGATCATGCCAAAAATATAAGCATCACAGAATGCCAGGTTGCCAGAACAGAGTGTCCTTGCACTGAAGGAGGGCTTGAGCAGAGGCCCAAAGTCCATCCACTGCCTCAATGTATTGCCATATAAATATATGTACCTAGGCCAATACCTCTATTTTTATTAATATATTTACATATGCACATACCTATGTTTATACCTTTATCCATAGCTTTGCTTCCTGATATTTCCTCTGTTTCCCTTTATCTTCCTCCTGCCCCACCATCATGTTTGTCTTTCTTCTGCCTCTTAGTAATTCCTTTTAACTAGCTTGCTATTGCTCCATACACCCCACCCCTACCCTGCAAAACCAGGCTCTGTATGTCCTCTTGTTGTTTATTGTAATTCCATAGTTGTTCCCCTGTCTATGGCATTCTTTACTCACCACTCCCTTCCCAGCCCTCCTCCTCCCCCCAAGGCCCTCTGGAACCATGGGTCTGTGGCTTTCTCCTCAGGCTTGCTTCCAATGCCTATCTTATGTAGGCAGGCAACACAATAACAGAGACAGAATAGAAACAAAAGGTTGAAGAAAAAAAAAGAGGGGGAAAATGAAAAAACATACATAATTCCAGGTCTGTCTGCTGACTTTGATAACTATCTCCCCACCAGTCCAGTGGGATTCTAGAAACTGCCCCTCTTAGCCTGAAGTCTATTTGGGGGGCTCATTGGAAGCTATGTGGCTTTTCTCTGCTCCTATTGATGATCTGTTATGTTCCTTCCTTTGATTGCTGTGCTGTGAGGGGCCAGACCAGACTCACTCCCAAGAGTGTGTCTGTATTGTCCTCTGTCATGGTATTCTCCAGATCCAGCGAGGGGACTTCATGTCTTGAGCTCTCGCGGTAATTGCATAATTTCATGTCAACTTGAAGACATTAAAGTGTAGGGCTGGAATCTAGCCAGCCAATTAACTCACAGCCTGAAGGCACCTCCTAGTGAGCATGGCCTTCTCATAAGGAGGATCCTGGGAATTTCCGCTCTCTCTCTGCTTCACCTTCCTGCTGTCAAGTCACTCGGAAAGCTACCAGCTTTGGATCCACATAACTCTGCACCCATGATCCGATCTCCCTGCATTACACATCATTGCACATGGCTATGTGAGTCTGAAGAGGGATTATGGACAAGTATCAGAATTGTGGACTAGTACAGACTTACAAACTTGATTTGGACTGGGCTAAGGTATTTTCTCAATAACCAATAACTTCTTGATATAAAGCTCTTTCTTACACCTATAGGAGTGTCATTGAATTTGTTTCTCTAGTAAACCCGGCCTAACACAACTTACCATACAATTGCTGGTAATATTGCTCCAATATTTCTAGCTTCTCTTTTCAGTAAACAGGTTCCAATTCTGATCATTGGCTTAATGATAGAAACCTGGTGGTGAACTGTGTCCTTTGTATGGGAATGATTGCCCCCAAAGGAGCATGACTTTGGATGAGGGAAGCTCCTATAGGAAGGTCCACTCACCAATTCCCATCTAGCTAGGGGAAATGAGAGTCTCAAGCTGGGTGTTGTACTGTAGTGACCATTAAAACAACCAGACCTTTTAAAGTAAATAAGGAGAGTCAGATCTCAGAAATGAAAGATATAAATAATAGAAGAGAGAAATTATGTGAATATATTAAATTCTAATTATCAAAGATCCTACTGGCTTTAGCTTTGGATTAATCTTATTGGGGGTAATTTACAATATAGAGTTCTCAATTTCATACAGAATCACTTTAATTTATCAAACAGAGGTCTAATTAGGATACTGTGTAGCTGACGAATCTGTCATTGGTAGAGAGAATAGCCTGATGTTCTGACCTAACACACTGAAGATACCATCACAGTAAGTAGTTCATGGCAATACTAGTGCCCCAAGGTGTGGACACCCCAGATTCCTTCATTTACAAGTTCAGGTATGAGGCAACAACCACATCACTCAGAAAGTGGTAAATTCCATTCTCAAAATGTAAAGGTTGACATGGACTGAATTATGTCCCCCTGTTATACGTATCAATTTGACTGGGCCATGATTCTTAGTGGTTTGGCAGTTACTCAATGATGTAATCATTTCCCTGTAATCATTACAGTGTAATATGATTTGATGAGATCAGCGAATCAATTGTTAGAAGTTTCAAGTCAGAGGCATGACCCTTACTCAGACCACAGCCTTGATCCAATGCAAAAAGAATTTTCCTGGGGTGTTCCTTAAATCATCTTTAATTTTTTTTTAAATTTTTTTTTTCCCCCTGTGGTAACTTTTCTGACACCTCCTGCTTAAAACCCAAAAGTTCAGAAGGATCGTGAGGCCCGCTTTCATGGTCTGTATTCGTACTGAAAATCAAGATCAAGGGAGCTTTTGCCCTTCTGCTCCACGGGAGGTTTCTGTCCTCCCTGAGCTCGCCTTAGGACTCATCTTTAATCTTAAAGGGAAAGAAAAGCAAGCAGAAAAGCAGGATTACCTGATTACCACCAAGAAGGAGAAGCCCACGTGGAACATAGCCTTTGTACACAGGGTTCCTAGACCCGGGGGAAGATTGATGTCAAGCCACAATAAGTCTCCAAGGAATACTGAATCAACAGATGTTAAAAAAGAGACAAGGATCTCCCCTCAGAGTTGACAGCGAGAGATACCCTGAGAATTGGCACACTGAATTTAAGCTTCTGGCCTCCTAAATTGTGATCGAGTGAATTGCTGTTTGCTGAAATCACCCACTGTGATTCTGTTACAGCAGCACTAGGTAGCTAAGTCCAGGATCCAGTTCGAGTAAAAGTCCCAAAGAACATCGTCTTGCATATAGCAGGTGGTTTCCCCCGTTCCAGTGCAGGTAACATGGCGTTAGGCTTGAGCCACAGGCCTGGTGATGTGCATTATGAGAGTAGATGTTGAGGCTGCTTTTGATTCAATGCCCTGGAAGTATTGCTCTGGTTCTTCAGGCTGGCAGCCCAAACTATTGTGCCTTCAACCCCTATCAGCAGTTAAGTCATGCCCAAGAGTGCATTCTTAAATAATTAAAAACATTATTTCTATGAATCATGAACTACTTGGTATTGGGTTACTTTTAATAATAAAGGAAATGACAGTAAATCCAGATGAATATTGGTATAAATTACTGTTTTCCTGCCTCTTGATTGTGACTGGAAGAGCTATGAACAAGGAGATGGGAGAAAAGTATTTCTGGAATTCAAGCATTACCCATAGGAGTTGATTTATCTTTATTACTCTGAGTTTACAGAGCATTACAACAAATTACTCAGCCTAAGACAACTCTTTTATGACAGTCTTATAATGTGTTTTTCTGTACTTCAGCTCAAACATAAAAAATAAGCAAAATAAAGCAGTCTCTTTTTAAAAAATCAAATCTTGGCCAGGAAATCAAACACAGAATGTTAGGACAAACAACTTACCTCGACAAGTAAGATCCCTTTCAGTGTGACTGCATTGAAATTGTCTGTTGAATAGCTTTCCTTCATCATCCTTATTTTCCTACCCTCATCTGAACTCCCTTTCTGCAAGTTTTATGCTTAGAACTTGTAAAGCAATTTAAAAATTCACATTTTCACTATACTTTCGAGAAGAAGCGTTAGTTTCTTATTTGATTTGATTATACAGTAGAACATCTGAGCAGGTTGGTTGGTTGGTTTGTTACAAGGGTTCATTATTTGTACAAGGGCATCGATGAAATAAGTTTAAGAGGATGCGTGTTATAAAGAAAAGTTGAAATTTAAAGCAGACAAAGTGGATTTCCTTGTACTTATCAGGAAAAGGTGGTGCCCTTTTACCTAATTAGTAAAAAAAATGCAATTTTTAATTGAAGACAATAACTCCCTTAGTGTAAACCAAAACCAAATGAAAGTGATTGCGCTCACCAAGGGTTAGGGCAGACATTCTCGAATTTTCATAGCATTAGGAACCGCCCAGGCCACTTATTAACAAATTCCACAAAGCATCTGCAAAGATTCTAAATCCGATCTGAGGTGAATTCTGGCATCTGTATTAGGGGGCTAAAACAAGTTGGGGGGAAATATAATTAAAAGGCAATTGAATCATATCATGAACTTGTCTTCTTGTATAACTAACATGTGTCCCTTTATGATTTGATGTGACTGGCAAAGTTAGGCAGCCACCAGTACTTCTGCTATCATCCAAGATAGCACTCTTTAAAAAAGAGCAATCCCCCACACAAAAACCTTTTGTGCTGAACTGTAATCTAAAGATAGCAGGGTTTTCACAAATAAAATTTTTTAAAATGAAGGTAGATCACTCAAAATCTATGTACTGTAACCAGAAGGCTAACAGAAACAGTAGCAATTCTAACAACAAACAAAAGGCTGTGACAGTTATTTTTTACAGTACAACAATAAATACAGAATTTTACAATTAAAAATAAAGTTATTACTAGCATAAGGAAGGATTATCAAATCATAGGGACAAGCATAACAGCCACACACAAGATAGGGGAGAAGAGATCAAGGTGCACTCCCTGGGCAGAGCATATGAAAAAGCCCCCGGGGAGACACATCGCGCACCCAGCATGGTCTTCCTGCAAGGTTTGCTGCCTTGCTAGTGTTTGTTATGCTGTGGCATGTTGTTTGGAAAATTGTTTGGGCTAGGCCATATTCCACATCTTTCTTCTATTTAACAACAGCTTTTTATAGAAATCCACATTTTAAAAGTAAGGTATTCAGATTGTATGTGTGCATGGCTGCAGAGACGGAACATTAATATGGCCTGGCTAAATAAAATTTAAAGAGAAAGAAACTTGAATAATTTATATTTTCTTAACCTGAGTCTTCCCTGCAAGCACTCCGCCCCCCCCCCCCCACCCCCGCCACCTTTATGTTACTACTGGTACAACAGGCACCACATGGAAACCAGTTGCCACAAGCTGCCCTAGGTCTGCCACCACCACCACCCACACACCCTCCCCAATGAATGCTGCCCAACTGTCCCTTGCTGTCCTCTCTGTTCAGAGTGGAGGGTACAAGAATTATAAGGGAGACTGGAAAAACAAGTATCTGACACTTTCAGCTTCAAAGGGGTGATGATGAGGGGTGCGGTGGGGATGGAAGAGACCACGGGGAGAAGTTTCCTGAGGAAAGGGATTCAAATGATGAGAGTTAAGCAGCAAATAATCAAATCTTTTGATGATATTATGATATCATCTGGGCACAGGGCAGGTTCATATTATGTTAGACATCTGTTCTTCAAGACTACTTAATGACTTGGGAAATCCTTGTCCATATTTCTACTTACCATAGTATTATGCACTAAAAAGGTGCCCTTCTGTCTGTCCATGCGGACAGGCTGTGCCGCAACCTTCCAGGCAGCCCTTAAACTTCCAGGAAGGCGGCATCTACACCCATTGGCATCAACCACTTCGTGGTTACTACATTCATCTGTGACTGAGCCCAACCCATGGGACACACAAACTTGGCAAAGTGAAAGCCCTTATTATTGCTTCCAGAGTCACTTATCCTTCCTCAAATTGCTCATGTCCATTCTGAAATCACTGGACGTGCAGTGATTCCGGTCAGATGTTGTCCTCCCCTTTGTCCCTTGCTATGATTATGGAGGGAAAGAGCTGAGACTTTCGATTCCTATAAAAAGTTGCAGTCTCAGAAACTCACAGCAGGTCTACCTGGACCTACAGAGTTGCTATGAGTCAGAATTGACTTGATGGCAGTGTATTTGGTATTTGGTTCATGATCTTGGTGCCTGAGGTGGAGGTTTCTGCAGTGGTTACTGTAGTGTCTGCTCAGCTGGTGGGCCTCACTAGATCTTGCCCTGCAAGTAGACCACTGCTCAGGGGTGCCCAAGGCTGCGCTCCCAAGTCCTTCTAGGCCTCTGTCACTGTCTCCCACACATTACCCAGGCACATTTGTTTATTTCCCCTGCCCCTCCACCCAAGTCCACGCTTACTCAGGGTGGAAGTGTGTTGGGCAAGGTGCACTCAGGCCTCTACCTTGCTCTTTAGCAGCCAGCAAAATGCCTATATGTGGATGCTTTTCCAGAGGCCTCTTGTACAGAGGCTCCTATGTCTCTTTCTGTGGGTCAACTGGCTCACTGTCTCCCTATCTTCATTGTTAATTACTCTCTCTTCTGGTCTAGAAGGTTTTCAGTGCAAGGTCAACTTATTCTAATGATGTGCTATAACCTAGACTCTTCTTGAAGGTACATTAATGTGACCTAGCCAAGTGCTTTACAGGAGTTACAAATCTATGGCTAGAAAGAAACCAAACAAAACTCATTGCCATCCAGTCGATGCTGACTCATAGCGACCCTAGAGGACAGGGTAGAACTGCCGCTATGAGTTTCTGAGACTGTAGCTCTGTGTTTACAGGAGCATGACGCCCTGTTTTTCTCCTTTGGAGCTGCTGGTGGTTTTGAACTATTAATCTTGTAGTTAGCAGCCCAACACACAACCATTACACCACACAAAAGTGACAAAAGGTTACAACAATCAAACCCAAACCCATTGCCATTGAGTTGATTCCAATTTACAGTGACTTTGTTAGGATTCCTGAGGTCTTGCAAATCCTGAAGAAGCAGACAACTTCCCACCCCCAAGGATCAGTGATGGGCTTGAACTCCCTACGTGCTGGCTAGCAGTTCACAGCTTACCTGACACCTCCACTAGGATTCCTTTCATAACCTAGTAAAACCCACTGCCTGGGAGTGTATTCTGACTCATAACAAGCTTATATATAGTTTTCAAAGCTGTAAATCATTATGGGAACACATACCCTCATTTTTTTCCCTCAAAGTTTAATAGTGGGTTTGAAACAATGACTGTGTGTGCATTTCGTATTTTAGCACTAACTGACCATGCCACCAGGGCTCCTGTTGTAGCTTAATATACAGCGTGGACTTTCTCCATTTTGCTAAGAACTTACTTGCTTCAAGTCCCTTTGCTATTAAGTTGTGAAATTCATACACAAACCCATGCCAAACTTGGGTTCAGCAGGGTCAGGACCGCGTGAGGCATCAAAAGCCAGAGAATCAAATCAAGCCAGGTTATGTCACGATGCAAATGTAGAGGAGAAGAAGTGTAAACCCTAAGCATGCTGTGTAATTATCCTTTTAATATCATTGGGTCAATTATAATGTCCCCTGTTTTGTCCCTCATCCTTGCTATTGAAATTGGTTCCTTCCTTTCTTTGGTTAGGTTTACCAGTGTTAATCCTTTCAAAGAACCAACTTTTACCTACATTGATTTTTCCCATTGTTTCCTTGTTTTCCCTCTCCTGTATCTCAACTCTGATTTTTATGATTTCTTTTCTTTTACTTTCAGTAGGATTGTTCTATTGACTCTGCTGTGATTGATGTAAGTTTTGTGTCAGCATATCAACCATATATCTCTCTTCCATTTGCATGTGTGCATGGATTGCTATCAGCCTTACTCTAATAAATGCCTTTGCTGTGTTCCAAAGATTTGGGTACATTGTGTTTTTATTGGTTTCTAGAAATTTCCTGATTTCCTCTCTGATTGGTCCGATGCCCACGCCTCTTGCCATGGAGTTATTCATCCTCCATGGTTAAAGATCCTAGGTCTGTGCTGTGCACCATTCATCCAGCCCTCATCGCAGCCCTCTGAGGTGTTGGCCTTCTTTTTATTTTCCAATAAAATGTTTTTGTGTGGCGAAGCAGGTCTTGAAGGAACCTCAAATTACAGTGACACAGTCCACAGGTTAGGTGTCCCACAGGTAGTGTAGCTTGCAAATTGAGGCACAGAACAAGCAAGGCAGCTGCACACTGGTCCGATGATCAAAGCGAGAGACAATAAAAGCGAGGCTCGCCAAGCCATTTATCTCTCCGCCCTTCAATTAATCCCACATATGTTTATCAGCCAGGTTGGCACAATAAACTAACTACCTCAGACAGAAAACTCCTAAACTCTTTCTATGAAACTAGTATAACTCTGATACCTAAAGCACGCATGGATCCCACAAGAATTGGGAACCACAGACCAATATCCCCAATGAGCATCGAAACAAAAATCCTTAACAAAATACTGGCCAATAGAATGCAAAAGCATACAAAAAATTAATTCACCATGACCAAGTGGGATTCGTATCAGGGATGCAGGGATGGCGCAACATACGAAAGACCA